>NW_027361899.1:9542500-9697500 GCF_039654945.1 Dendrobates tinctorius | reverse complement strand
TTTGGCAGATTGCAGACAGCAGCCTTCCTGTCCTTTCCTATCTAGATAGTTGCGGGCCCCGTTTTTGCTCAGTCTATCTTTCTGTCTGTGTTAGTATTTTCATCTTGCTTCACCGTCATTATATGTTGGGGGCTGCCTATTGCTTTGGGGTCTGCTCTGGGGCAGTTTAGATTTCCCCTTTCTTTCTTTAGGCCTATGTAATTCTCCGGCTGTGATCGAGGGGTCTAGGGCTTCGTAGGAACCCCCCACGGCTACTGCTAGTTGTGTTGATAGGTTCAGGGGTCTGCAATCTGATAGTTGCCAACTTCTCTGGTTTTCTGGACTTAGCTTGTATTTCTGCTTTTGCCTCCTACGGTGACTCATTCATAATTGAATCACCCGCCATACCGCAGATCCTAGGGTACTCAATAGCAGGAAAGAATTGTAAAAAAAAAAAAAAAAAAAAGTTTGTATATTTTTTCCTCTATATCTCTGAGGCCGTAGGGGGAATTTTTTTTTCTCTCAATGGAGATAAAGCAATTGTCTGATCGTGTGGAGCAGCTCGCTGCGGAAGTGCGGGGAATTTCCGCCTACCTTGCTCATTCACATGCTGCTGAACCAAAGATTCCTTCACCTGATGTATTTTTTGGGGATCGGTCTAAATTTTTGAATTTCAAAAATAATTGTAAATTATTTTTTGCCTTGAAGCCTAACTCGTCAGGGAGCTCCGCGCAGCAGGTTAAAATTGTCATCTCTTTGCTGCGTGGCGATCCCCAGGATTGGGCGTTTTCTTTGAAACCAGATGATCCTATTCTGACTAATGTGAACGCATTCTTTCAAGCTTTGGGGTTGTTGTATGACGAACCTAATGCCATTGATCAGGCTGAAAAGACCCTGCTGGCATTGAGCCAGGGTCGTGATTCTGCTGAATTGTACTGTCAAAAATTCCGAAAGTGGGCAGTACTTACTACCTGGAATGATAATGCCTTGGCTGCTCTCTTTCAGAAGGGGTTGTCAGAAGCCGTAAAAGATACTATGGTGGGATTTCCTGTTCCCTCTGGTCTTGACGATTCTATGTCACTAGCCATTCAGGTTGATCGGCGTTTGCGCGAACGCAAAGCTGCACGAAAGGTGTTGCCACCTGTTGAACAAATGTCTGAACCTATGCAATGTGATAGAGTTTTTTCCAGAGAGCAGCGTCAGGAGTTCAGAAGGTGTAAAAAGTTGTGTTTTTTCTGTGGAGATGCCTCGCATATTATTTCTGTCTGTCCTAAACGAGAGAAACGCTTTGCACACACGTTTTCAGTTGGGGGTGTTCAACCTAAGTTTCTTCTGGCTATTACTCTGATCTGCTCCCTGTCCACATTTTCCGCCAAGGCTTTTGTGGATTCGGGAGCAGCCCTAAACCTAATGGACTTGGATTTTGCTAAACGTTGTGGATTTCCGATGACACCTCTGCAGACGCCTATCCCTTTGAGGGGGAATGATGCTACTCCTTTGGCTAAAAATAAACCCCAGTTTTGGACCCAGGTGGTAATGCGGGTCGCCCCAGACCATCAAGAAAATTGCAGATTTTTGGTGTTGCATAATCTGCATGATACTATTGTTCTGGGGTTTCCCTGGTTACAGATTCATAATCCAGTTTTGGATTGGAAATCTGTGTCTGTGGTGAGTTGGGGTTGTCGGTGTGCCTTTAGTGAGGCTCCGGTGTTTTCCACCTCTCCTCAGTCGCATGATGTTCCTGATTATTTGGCGGACTTTTATGATGTATTTAGTGAGAATGAGTCTGCGTCTCTGCCTCCTCATAGGAGTTATGACTGTGCAATTGAACTGAGCCCGGGGTGTAAATTTCCCAAGGGTCGGCTCTTCAATTTATCTGTACCCGAGCACGAGGCTATGCGATCCTATATTAAGTAGGCGTTGGTGAAGGGTCATATTAGACCATCCTCGTCACCCTTAGGTGCCGGTTTTTTTTTTGTAGCCAAAAAGGATGGATCATTAAGACCTTGTATTGATTATTGTGCCCTCAACAAAATTACTGTTAAATATTAGTATCCGTTACCCCTGATTTCTGATCTATTCTCCGGAGTTAAAGGTGCTTGCTGGTTTACCAAGCTTGTCCTCAGGGGGGCGTATAATCTTATTCGCATTAAGCATGGGGATGAATGGAAGACGGCGTTTAATACTCCAGAGGGACATTTTGAGTACCTGTGATGCCTTTTGGGCTCACTAATGCCCCTTCTGTCTTCCAGTGCTTCATGAACGATATTTTCCGAGATTTTGTCGATAAATTTTTGATTATCTATCTGGATGATATTTTGATCTTCTCCAAGGATTGGGATTCTCATGTGGAACATATTCGGACTGTGTTCCGGATCTTGAGGGAGAATTCCCTGTATGTCAAAGGATCTAAATGCCTTTTTGGAGTACAGAGGATTTCTTTTTTGGGATTTATTTTGTCCCCGTCAACTATTGAAATGGACCCAGCCAAGGTACAGGCCATTCACGATTGGGTTCAGCCCACTTCTTTGAAGGTCCTCCAGAAGTTTTTGGGTTTTGCTAATTTTTATCGGAAATTTATAGCAAAATTTTCTAGTATTGCCAAGCCATTGACTGATTTGACTAAAAAGGGTGCTGATGTGTTAAATTGGTCTCCGGAGGCTGTTTCTTCCTTTCAGGAGCTGAAGCGAAGATTCACCTCCGCCCCGGTTTTGCGGCAACCTGATGTCTCACTTCCATTCCAGGTAGAGGTGGATGCTTCTGAGATTGGTGCAGGAGCTGTTTTGTCCCAAAAGGATCCTGTAACATCTAAAATGAATCCCTGTGCTTTCTTTTCCCGAAAGTTCTCTCCATCTGAACGTAACTATGATGTGGGGAATAGGGAACTGTTGGCCATGAAATGGGCATTTGAGGAGTGGAGACATTGGTTGGAGGGAGCTAAGCATCAAGTCGTGGTCCTCACTAACCACAAGAATTTGATTTACCTAGAGTCGGCTAAGCGCTTGAACCCTAGACAGGCTAGGTGGGCCTTGTTTTTTACACGTTTTGATTTTGTGGTTTCTTTTCTTCCTGGAACAAAGAATGTCAAGGCAGACACCCTCTCTAGGAGCTTCTTTGCTGTATCTCCTGTGGTGACCAAGCCTGCTACCATCTTAGGCGAAGGGGTAGTTCTTTCTGCCATCTCGCCCGATTTGAGACGTGCTCTGGAAGAGTTCCAGGAGGACAAACCTGAGCGTTGTCCCAGTGGAAAGTTGTATGTTCCTGACCAGTGGAAGAAGAGAGTGATGTCTGAAGTTCATTGCTTTGCTTTGGCTGGTCATCCAGGTATTTTTTTTACTAGAGATCTGGTGAGTCGGTTTTTTTGGTGGCCCTCCTTGTCTCGTGATGTCAGGAATTTTGTGCAGTCCTGTGGGACCTGCTCCCGGTCTAAATCGTGTTCTCGCTCTAGTGGGTTGTTGATGCCTTTGCCTGTCCCCAAGAGGCCATGGACCCATATTTCAATGGATTTCATCTCTGATATGCCTGTCTCTCAGAGGATGACTGTTATTTGGGTGATTTGTGATAGGTTCTCTAAGATGGGTCATCTTGTACCACTCCCTAAGTTGCCGTCTTCCTCTGAGTTGGTGCCCCTGTTTTTACAACAGGTGGTTCGTTTGCACGGGATTCCTGAGAACATTGTATCTGACAGAGGAGTCCAGTTTGTGTCTAGATTTTGGAGAACTTTCTGTTCCAGGCTGGGAATTCAGTTGTCCTTCTCTTCTGCTTTTCACCCTCAGACCAATGGGCAGACAAAGAGAACAAACCAGACCTTGGAGTCATATTTGAGATGTTTTATTTCTGCTGATCAGGATGATTGGGTTTCATTTTTGCCCTTGGCCGAATTTGCTTTAAATAATAGAGCTAGTTCTGCCACTTTGATATCACCTTTTTTTTGTAACTTTGGGTTTCATCCTCGATTTTCTTCAGGGCAGGTGGAGCCCTCTGCCTGCCCAGGTGTTGACACTGTGGTGGAGAGAATGCACCAGATCTGGGACCAAGTGGTAGATAAGTTATCTCTCTCCCAGGAAAAGGCCCAGCGGTTTTCCAACCGACATAGGACCATTGGTCCCCAGTTTAAGGTTGGTGATATGGTGTGGTTATCATCAAAAAATATTGCTATGAAGGTGGCTTCTCCTAAGTTTAAGCCTAGATTTATTGGACCTTACAAGATTGTGGAGATTATTAATCCGGTCTCTTTTCGTTTGGCTCTTCCTGTCACATTTAAAATCCATAATGTGTTCCATAAATCTTTGTTGAAGAGGTTTGTTGAACCTGTTTTTCCGGGGGTGGCACCTCCAGACCCTGTATTGGTTGAAGGTAACATGGAATATGAGGTAGAGAAAGTACTGGATTCCCGTCTGGCTAGACAGAGACTTCAGTATTTGGTTAAGTGGAAGGGTTATGGTCAGGAGGATAATTCCTGGGTCTCTGCCTCTGATATTCATGCCAAAAGATTGGTGCGTGCCTTTCATCGGGCTCACCCTGATTGCCCTGGTGGCGTAGTTGAGGGTTCGGTGACCCCTCCTCAAGGGGGAGGTACTGTTGTGAGTTCATTTTCCCCTTCATTACTGAGGCCCGAGGAACTCCCTCTTCTGGTAAAGAAAGGTAGTGGCCTGATTATCAAACACCTGAGGCTGATGATGATGACTGGCTGAGTGGAGTTACGGACTGGATATAAGGCTGCCGACGCCCTTCTGCCCTGCGGGTGATTTCTCTGTGGGATCCTTGGAGACCAGTCTGAATTCCTGCTCCTCTAAAGCTAAGTTTGCTGCTCGGCCTTTTGCTTTTGTGCTTTGACTTTGTTTTGCTTTGTTTTTTTGGATTTCTGCCATTCCCTGCTGGGGTGTGCTGAATTCATTTAGCTCTGTCTTCTGAAAATACCTGAGTGCTGATTCAGTTTTTGAAGCCTAGCTGCTTCAGGGCCTTTTTCATAACAGCTTGTTGGCTTATGTCTTTGATAGGGTTTTGGCAGATTGCAGACAGCAGCCTTCCTGTCCTTTCCTATCTAGATAGTTGCGGGCCCCGTCTTTGCTCAGTCTATCTTTCTGTCTGTGTTAGTATTTTCATCTTGCTTCACCGTCATTATATGTTGGGGGCTGCCTATTGCTTTGGGGTCTGCTCTGGGGCAGTTTAGATTTCCCCTTTCTTTCTTTAGGCCTATGTAATTCTCCGGCTGTGATCGAGGGGTCTAGGGCTTCGTAGGAACCCCCCACGGCTACTGCTAGTTGTGTTGATAGGTTCAGGGGTCTGCAATCTGATAGTTGCCAACTTCTCTGGTTTTCTGGACTTAGCTTGTATTTCTGCTTTTGCCTCCTACGGTGACTCATTCATAACAGGGGCGCTTGAGACACCATTTCTATGGCTCTCTCTATGTACTGTTACTCTCACTTAGATACATAATCAGATAGCAAGAATTCGACTGCAGGAGTCATGAAAGAATATTCTGGAAGTTTATTTTCCAGGTGAATTCTTGTATTTATACACAAGTACAGTAAGTAAAAAAATACTTTTTTGAACCAGAGATGCAAACTCATGAACTTCTACGATGGTTGACAAGAGAGAATGAGGTACAAGGGAGGGGTTAACGACATCAGAGCTACTTCAGGGTCACATGGAGAGAGGAAAGGCAACTTCTTAAACGGGCAAACCATATTGAAAGGCAGCATAACAACGCAATGGTAATCCAATACTGGTATGATTCCTACATCATGGGAAATGATAGTCAGTGAAGACGATGGAAGAGCAGAAAAAAAAGTATAGAGTATCAGGCGAGCACTGAGGGGCATTTTTACCTTTCTTTCCAACCTTTCACAAGTTTCTAACTGCCTTTTTGCTGAATTTACACAAAGCAAAATCACAAAAAATGGATTCAAAACAAATCCTATGTTTTTGTGAAATTTGATGCAAATTCAATTTGCCTCCAGGAGATTCGCTCATCAATAAACTAAACCTCACACTCCTGCTAGTAAAACACGCTGTGTGCTGAAGACATTTTAGTCAACAGTAAAGCTTTATTACGACCGTAATTCATAGTTTGTTACCTCCGTCTCTCATTGTAATCTGCAGTTTGCTTTCATTCTAATGTTATAGTCGTCATTCTGATATTTCCTGCAGCATTGGGCAAGTGAGGAAGAATAATGCAACCCAATTAGAACCGAAAAATAACTGTACAATATCATAGAATTACCTACAACTAGAGGGAGCTCACAAGCCTCATGCACTCTATAGTCAAAATCTATCATACCGTATATCTGTATACAGGGAGCTCCCCCTAGTGGTGACTGTAGACATGATCTTACATGTATATCTGTATACAGGGAGCTCCCCCTAGTGGTGGCTGCAGACAGAATCTTATCATGTATCTCTGTATACTGGTAGCTCCCCCTACTGGTGACTGCAAACAGGATCTAATCATGTATCTCTGTATACAGGCAGAACCCCCTAGTGATGACTGTAGACATGATCTTATCATGTATCTCAGTATACAGGGAGCTCCCCCTAGTGGTGACTGCAGACAGGATCTTATCATGTATCTCTGTATACAAGGAGCTTCCCCTAGTGGTTGCTGCAGACAGGATCTTATCATGTATCTGTGTACACAGGGAGCTCCCTCTAGTGGTGACTGCAGACAGGATCTTATCTTGTATCTCTGTATACAGGGAGCTCCCTATAGAGGTGGCTGCAGACAGGATCTTATCATGTATCTCTGCATACTGGGAGCTCCCCCTAGTAGTGGCTGCAGACAGAATCTTATCATGTATCTCTGCATACTGGGAGCTCCCCCTACTGGTGACTGCAGACAGGATCTTATCATGTATCTCTGTATACAGGGAGCTCCCCCTAGTGATGACTGTAGACATGAGCTTATCATGTATCTCTGTATACAGGGAGCTCCCCCTAGTGGTGACTGCAGACAGGATCTTATCATGTATCTCTGTATGCAGGGAGCTCCCCCTAGTGGTGGCTGCAGACAGGATCTTATCATGTATCTCTGTGTACAGGGAGCTCCCCCTAGTGATGACTGCAGACAGTATCTTATCATGTATCTCTGTATACAGGGAGCTCTCTCTAGTGGTGGCTGCAGGCAGGATCTTATCATGCATCTCTGTATACAGGGAGCTCCTCCTAGTGGTGGCTGCAGACAGGATCTTATCATGTATCTCTGTATACAGTGAGCTCCCCCTATTGGTGACTGCAGGCAGGATCTTATCATGTATCTCTGTATACAGAGAGCTCCCCCTAGTGGTGTTTGCAGACAGGATCTTATTATGTATCTCTGTATACAGGGAGCTCCTTCTTGTGGTGGCTGCAGACAGGATCTTATCATGTATCTCTGTGTATAGGGAGCTCCCCCTAGAGGTGGCTGCAGACAGAATCTTATGTATCTCTGTATACTGGGAGCTCCCCCTACTGGTGACTGCAGACAGGATCTTATCATGTATCTCTGTATACAGGGAGCTCCCCCTAGTGGTGGCTGCTTACAGGATCTTATCATGTATCTCTGTATACAGGGAGCTCCCCCTAGTGGTGGCTGCACACAGGATCTTATCATGTATCTCTGTATACAGGGATCTCCCCCTAGTGGTGGCTGCAGACAGGATCTTATTATGTATCTCTGTATACAGGGAGCTCCTTCTTGTGGTGGCTGCAGACAGGATCTTATCATGTATCTCTGTGTATAGGGAGCTCCCCCTAGAGGTGGCTGCAGACAGAATCTTATGTATCTCTGTATACTGGGAGCTCCCCCTACTGGTGACTGCAGACAGGATCTTATCATGTATCTCTGTATACAGGGAGCTCCCCCTAGTGGTGGCTGCTTACAGGATCTTATCATGTATCTCTGTATACAGGGAGCTCCCCCTAGTGGTGGCTGCACACAGGATCTTATCATGTATCTCTGTATACAGGGATCTCCCCCTAGTGGTGGCTGCAGACAGGATCTTATCATGTATCTCTGTATACAGGGAGCTCCCCCTAGTGGTGGCTGCAGACAGGATCTTATCATGTATCTGTGAATACAGGGAGCTCCCTCTAGTGGTGACTGCAGACAGGATCTTATCATGTATCTCTGTATACAGGGAGCTCCTTCTTGTGGTGGCTGCAGACAGGATCTTATCATGTATCTCTGTGTATAGGGAGCTCCCCCTAGAGATGGCTGCAGACAGAAACTTATGTATCTCTGTATACTGGGAGCTCCCCCTAGTGGTGACTGTAGACATGATCTTACATGTATCTCTGTATACAGGGAGATCCTTCTTGTGGTGGCTGCAGACAGGATCTTATCATGTATCTCTGTGTATAGGGACCTCCCCCTAGAGGTGGCTGCAGACAGAATCTTATGCATCTCTGTATACTGGGAGCTCCCCCTACTGGTGACTGCAGACAGGATCTTATCATGTATCTCTGTATACAGGGAGCTCCCCCTAGTGGTGGCTGCTTACAGGATCTTATCATGTATCTCTGTATACAGGGAGCTCCCCCTAGTGATGACTGTAGACATGAGCTTATCATGTATCTCTGTATACAGGGAGCTCCCCCTAGTGGTGTTTGCAGACAGGATCTTATTATGTATCTCTGTATACAGGGAGCTCCTTCTTGTGGTGGCTGCAGACAGGATCTTATCATGTATCTCTGTATACAGGGAGCTCCCCCTAGTGATGACTGCAGACAGGATCTTATCATGTATCTCTGTATACAGGGAGCTCCCCCTATTGGTGGCTGCAGACAGGATCTTATCATGTATCTGTGTATACAGGGAGCTCCTTCTTGTGGTGGCTGCAGACAGGATCTTATCATGTATCTCTGTGTATAGGGAGCTCCCCCTAGAGATGGCTGCAGACAGAAACTTATGTATCTCTGTATACTGGGAGCTCCCCCTAGTGGTGACTGCAGACATGATCTTACATGTATCTCTGTATACAGGGAGATCCTTCTTGTGGTGGCTGCAGACAGGATCTTATCATGTATCTCTGTGTATAGGGAGCTCCCCCTAGAGGTGGCTGCAGACAGACTCTTATGTATCTCTGTATACTGGGAGCTCCCCCTAGTGGTGGCTGCAGACAGGATCTTATCATGTATCTCTGTATACAGGGAGCTCCCCCTAGTGGTGTCTGCTTACAGGATCTTATCATGTATCTCTGTATACAGGGAGCTCCCCCTATTGGTGGCTGCAGACAGGATCTTATCATGTATCTCTGTATACAGGGAGCTCCCCTAGTGGTGGCTGCAGACAGGATCTTATCATGTATCTCTGTATACAGGGAGCTCCCTCTAGTGGTGACTGCAGACAGGATCTTATCATGTATCTCTGTGTATAGGGAGCTCCCCCTAGAGGTGGCTGCAGATAGAATCTTATGTATCTCTGTATACTGGGAGCTTCCCCTACTGGTGACTGCAGACACGATCTTATCATGTATCTCTGTATACAGGGAGCTCCCCCTAGTGATGACTGTAGACATGAGCTTATTATATATCTATGTATACAGGGAGCTCCCTCTAGTGATGACTGTAGACATGAGCTTATCATGTATCTCTGTATACAGGGAGCTCCCCCTAGTGGTGTTTGCAGACAGGATCTTATTATGTATCTCTGTATACAGGGAGCTCCCCCTAGAGGTGGCTGCAGGCAGGATCTTATCATTTTTCTCTGTATACAGGGAGCTCCGCTTAGTGATGGCTGCAGACAGGATCTTATCATGTATCTCTGTATACAGGGAGCACCCCCTAATGGTGACTGCAGACAAGATCTTATGAAACATCTCTGTATACAGGGAGCTCCCCCTAGTGGGGGCTGCAAACAGGATCTTATCATGTCTCTCTGTATACAGGGAGCTCCCCTTAGTGGTGACTGCAGAAATGATCTCATCAAGTATCTCTGTATACAGGGAGCTCCCCCCAGTGGGGGCTGCAAACAGGATCTTATCATGTCTCTCTGTTTACAGGGAGCTCCCCCTAGTGGTGACTGCAGAAATGATCTTATCATGTATCTGTATACAGGGAGCTCCCCCTAGTGGTGACTGCAGACAGGATCTTAAGAAAATGAAAAGGAGCAGCATCCAATCCGGGTGAAGAAACATGTAGAAGTTTATTTCGCCATGAAAAGATACAACGTTTTCAAGCATAGCACATCACAAATATGGCAGTCTAAAATAGGCCAAAGTAGCCAATCAGCTTCAAACATCCGCCCATTAATGATAAATAGCAGTATTATATACAAAATGATACATAAAAATACATAAGACGTAAATAACAATATAGTGTAGACATACACTTAAATCATAATACAAAAAAGATACAAACATATCATGAAATGGTGAAGGTAAACAAACAAACAAAAAAAATCCAATCACATGTATGTCACTGCTAATCATATGGTGGCATCTCCCCATAGCATAGCAACCAATCCACCAATCAAAAGTAGTCATACAAAAGATATCACCAGTCAGACTAATTGACCAATACATATATCCCCTAAAAGAGCGCCAAATCGCGGTAACCTCTCAGATTTATCGGTACAAACCGCAATATCATAAATCCGCCTTCCAGTGTTTAACATCCACCCACCTGAGTCACCACAAAGCGCCAGTATATTGCTGCAAAAAGAGTGACATCACAGGACACAACTCTCGCGATGCCCCATCAAAGATACCGCGCCTGCGCAGTGGCGTCCAGCGCGGTAAATATACCTACCGCTATAGAAGCCCATGATTACGTCCAACTCTGCTTGCAGACAATGTACTTTTCTGCAATAGGTTTGAATCTATCACGAATAAGTATGAATTCGATTTAATGCTTCTTAATATTGAGTTTCTTCGACTACAGATGGAAATCGTTAGAAAATCGATTGTGGATTTGGAACAACAATTTTCATCCCAGATGACGACACAGGAAATGGAATCCTTTAAGACCCAGTTGGATGAAAAACTACTTAAATATCGTGCTGATATTGAGAAAACTAAGAGGACGAAGTGGTTCCGTGATTCTGAGGGTTATAAATCTAGCCGTATATTTTCTTGGCATATGGGAGTTGGCCCTTCCTCTTATAATAGAAGGGATAGGCCTGGACAAACACGATAACGAAGGAGACCACAGGACAGACAACAACAGAATTTTGGTTTCACCATGGCTGAGTCTGATTCCACTGATGATTCCAATATGGGTGCTTCTTCTTCCTCTGTTTTTTTAGGGAAGGACAAAGTCGACAGAACTATAGCAAAAGAAGGATCCGGCGAGGTGGTAGGAAACATGGGAGAAAGAAGAGATTTGCACAAGCAGGGTAAAGGACACAATCCCTCAATGAAAACTCGCAATATGGAGGGGAGAAGGAAGGGCCTTTAAGGCAGGACAATTTGGTGGTAAATATTTCATCATGTGAATTGTCAGAAGCTGATTATGATGTTTTATCTAAGGGACTGTCGTTTTGCCCTATGAACGCTCCTGATTGGTTTGAGATTGAATGTGATTTATTCTCGTTCTTTAGAAGGCTACGTTTAACATCATATTTTTCAGATAAACAGGAGGTTTCCAATGTTTTAACTGAATGTGATTCTCCTGCTTTTACGCTGCATGGAGTTGGTTTGTATTCCAAGAGTAATTTTCAACCCCCTGTTAGAAACAATTTTGTTGAATCCTATATTCAGCTGGTTGAATGAGAAATTGCACAATTGAAGAAGAGTTCTCGTCATAACACTAGGGGTAACCTTGGCTTGGTTGAGAGTCAAGCTTTACAGAGGTTATCTAAGAATACAGCTATCACAATTAAAAATGCTGACAAGGGTGGAGCTGTGGTGCTAATGGACACCAACAAATATAAGGCTGAGATTTTGCAACAATTGTCAGATAGAGATGTATATACTAAACTGACAGGTGATCCCACCTCCCATTTTCTTGGACTCATTGACCAGAAGCTGTTGGATTTTTTGATTGTGAGTACTCCAGTGACACCAATTTTGTATACCCTCTCAAAAATCCACAAGGATTTTTTCAACCCACATGGATGCCCTATTGTGTCCAGGAGAGGTTCGCGTTTTAACAAAGTGGCTATTTTTTTGGATAAGGTTTTGCGTTGGTATGCAACATCAGCACGGTCATATATCATGGACACTAATGATTTCTTGAATAAGATCAAGGATATTAAGGTTGATTCTAATACAGTGTTAGCCTCATTTGATGTGGCTTCACTGTATACTTCCATTCAGCTTGACAAGGGCTTGGAAGCAGTCGATTTGATGCTATCGGGCTCGTACGTGGCTCCAGAATGTGCACAGCTGATCCTCTCCCTGTTAGGTTTCATCCTCAGGAAGAATTATTTTCTTTTTGGGGATGATTATTACCTGCAGGTATGGGGTACCGCCATGGGGTCTAATGTCGCCCCTACTTATGCTAACATCTACATGATGGTATTCGAGGATCAGTATGTGTACAATTCCATCTACTGGTGCCATGTCCGGGCCTGGTGGCGCTACATCGATGCCGTTTTCTGTGTATGGGATGGTAATGTTGAGGATCTATACAACTTTCAAACAGAATTGAATGGTATTTATCCAGAGTTGAAATTTACTTTGAGACAATCTTTGATTCAAGTCCAATTTTTGGACACAATGGTATACAAGGAAGGGGATGCATTGTGTACAGATCTCTATGTTAAGGAAACCGATAGGAATAGTCTTCTGTTGTACAACAGTAATCACCCAAGGAGGATGGTTGAGTCTCTCCCTTGGAGCCAGATGCTACGAGTGCGGAGAATAGTCAAGGATGAAAATAAGCTGGACAGTAGACTTGATGAAATGTGTCATAAATTCATCAATAGAGGTTATCCTGTGGGACATGTCAAACGGTTTAAAGAGAAGGCTATGAATTTGACGTCCGATGAACTTTGTCGTAAACCTAATATTACAACTAATAGACGGGTACCATTTGTGTCAACTTTTTGCCCCATTAGTGATAAAATCAGTAGGCTTTTGAATAAACATTGGGACCTTCTGTGAAAGGGGTTACCAGAGGTCCCCGAATTTTCTACTAGACCAATTTTATCATATAGGCTTGCATATAATCTAAAAGATAAATTGGTGAGAGCAGGTGTGGGGCCCAGTAGAATTCCACGACAATTGACATTGGGTCTTTTGACCTTTGGCAATTTTCCGTGTCTCGGGTGTGCGTGTTTTGGGAATATGATTAAGGGTGACAGCTTTAATCATCCACACACAGGGAAGAAATTTTTGATCAAGGAACAATTTACGTGTACTTCCAGTTTTGTTATCTATGTGATCACCTGCCCTTGTGGGTTGATGTATGTAGGAGAGACCACCACGGAAGTTAGGGCACGGATTAGTAAACACAAGAGTACAATTAGAACACAACTTTTAGAACTACCAATACCGAAACACTTTATTGAACATAGACATTCTGTGAATCAGTTACGTTTTAGGGTGATAGATGGGGTCCCTATGTTGAGACGGGGTGGCGATAGGACTCTATTGCTAAAAAGAAAAGAGTTGAGGTGGATCTCGACTTTGGGTACATTACAGCCGAAAGGCTTGAACCTTGATTATAATCTGCAAATTTGTCCGAAATAATCCACAGAAGTCTTAACAGCATCATTCTTTGGTTTTTAACCCCTTCCTGACATGCGACGTACTATCCCGTCCACGGTACCCGGGCCCGTATGACCGTGGACGGGATAGTACGTCTACCGCGATCAGCGGCGCCCACGTGGTGAGCGCCGCTGATCGCGGCCGGGTGTCAGCTGATTATCACAGCTGACACCCGGCACTATGTGTCAGGGGCGGTCACGGACCGCCCCCGACACATTAACCCCTTGCACACCGCGATCAAACATGATCGCGGTGTACCGGGAGTTAAAGGGAAGCATCGGCAGGGAGGGGGCTCCCTCCGTGCTTCCCTGAGCCCCCCACGGCAGCGCAATGTGCAGCGCTGCTGCGGGGGGCTCCTATCCTCCAGGCCCCCGAATCCAAGATGGCGACGGGGGCCTTCGGGGACCTGAGGAAGCTGGCTTCCTCAGTGCCTGCAAAGCGCAGGCAAGAGGAAGTCTTCTTCAATGCCTGTGACAGATTGCTGATCTGTCACAGTGATCTGTGATGTGACAGATCAGCGATCTGTCACAGGACAGTGATGTCCCACCTGGGACTATGTAATAAAGTAAAAAAAAAATTAAAAAAAAAAGTAAAAATAAATTTAAAAAAATCGCCAAATAAATTAGAAAAAAAAAAAATATATTCCCTCAATAAATCCATTTTTTGGAAATAATAAAAAAAAAAACAATAAAAGTACACATATTAGGTATCGCCGCGTCCGTAATGACCCGCCCTATAAAACTGTCCCATTAGTTAACCCTTTTAGTGAACCCCTTAAAAAATAAAAATAAAAAACGAAGCAAAAAATAATGATTTATTATCATACCGCCAAACAAAAAGTGTAATAACGCGCGATCAAAAAGACGCATATAAATATCCATGGTACCACTGAAAACGTCATCTTGTCCCGCAAAAAACGAGCCACCACACAGCATCATCAGCGAAAAAATAAAAAAGTTATAGCTCACACAAAAACATAAAAAAACTACCTAAATGAGGTATCGCTGTAACCGTACTGACCCGAAGAATAAAACCGCTTTATCAATTTTACCGCATGCGGAACGGTGTAAACGCACCCCCCCAAAAGAAATTCATGAAGCGCTGGTTTTTGTTCATTCTGCGTCCCAAAAATAGGAATAAAAAGCGATAAAAAATGTCACGTGCCCGAGAATGGTACCAATAAAAACGTCAACTCGTCCCGCAAAAAATAAGACCTCACATGACTCAGTGGGTCAAAATACGGAAAAATTATAGCTCTCAAAATGTGGTGATGCAAAAACTATTTTACAATAAAAAGCGTCTTTTAGCGTGTGACAGCCGCCAAACATAAAAACCGCCATAAATAGTAAGTCAAACCCCCCGTTATCACCCCCTTAGTTAGGGAAAAATAATAAAACTAAAAAAAAGTATTTATCTCCATTTTCCCGTTAGGGTAAGGCTGTGTGCACACGCTGCGGATTAGGTGCGGATTCATCCGCGCGGATTTTGTAAAATCCGCAGGTGAAACCGCAGGTCAAAAGACCTGCGGTTTTACCTGCGGATTGCTCTGCGGTTTTGTCCTGCGGTTTTTCATCTCCTCAATAGAGGAGATGGCAAACCGCAGGAGAATCCGCAGAAAGAATTGACATGTCAATTCTTTCTGCGGATTGAAAACCGCAGATAATCCGCGCGGAAAATTCCGCACCGTCTGCACTGCGGTTTTTGATTCCCATAGGGAATCATGGTACTGTACACCGCAGCAGTTTCTGCTGCGGGTCCGCAGCAGCCAAAACCGCTGTGGAACCGCAGCAAAATCCGCAGCGTGTGCACACAGCCTTAGGGTTAGGGCTAGGGTTAGGGCTAGGGCTAGGGTTAGGGCTAGGGTTAGGGCTAGGGTTAGGGTTAGGGTTAGGGCTAGGGTTAGGGCTAGGGTTAGGGCTCAGATTAGGGTTAGGGGTGTGTTGGGGTTAGGGTTGGAGTTATAATTGGGGGTTTCCACTGTTTGGGCACATCAGGGGCTCTCCAAATGCAACATGGCGTCTGATCTCAATTCCAGCCAATTCTGAGTTGAAAAAGTCAAATGGTGCTCCTTCCCTTCCAAGCTCTGCCAGGCGCCCAAACAGTATTTTACCCCCACATGTAGGGTATCAGCCTACTCAGGACAAATTGCAAAACAATTTTTGGGGTCCAATTTCTCCTGTTACCCTTAGGAAAATAAAAAATTGGGGGCAAAAATATCATTTTTGTGGAAAAAAATGATTTTTTTATTTTCACGTCCGAGTGTTATAAACTTCTGTGAAACACTTGGGGGTTCAAAGTGCTCACCACACATCTAGATAAGTTCCGTGGGGGGTCTAGTGTCCAAAATGGGGTCACTTGTGGGGAGTTTCAATAGTTTAGGTACATCAGGGGCTCTCCAAACGCACATGACACCCGCAGACCATTCCATCAAAGTCTGCATTCCAAAACGTCACTGCTTCCCTTCCGAGCCCCGATGTGTGTCCATACAGTACTTTTCTCCCACATATGGGGTATCAGCATACTCAGGACAAATTGGACAACAACTTTTGGGGTCCAATTTCTCCTGGTACCCTTGGGAAAATAAAAAAATGGTGACTAAAAGATCATGTTTGTGGAAAAAATACGAATTTTTTATTTTCACGCCCGGGCGTTATAAACTTCTGTGAAGCACTGGGGGGTTCAAAGTGCTCACCACACATCTAGATAAGTTCCTTGGGGGGTCTAGTTTACAAAATGGTGTCATTTGTGGGGGGTTTCCACTGTTTAGGTACATTAGGGGCTCTCCAAAGGCAACATGACACCCGCAGACCATTCCATCAAAGTCTGCATTCCAAAACGTCACTACTTCCCTTCCGAGCCCCGACGTGTGCCCATACAGTAGTTTTCTCCCACATATGGGGTATCAGCATACTCAGGACAAATTGGACAACAACTTTTGGGGTCCAATTTCTCCTGGTACCCTTGGGAAAATAAAAAAATGGTGACTAAAAGATCATGTTTTCTGGAAAAAATACGAATTATTTATTTTCACGCCCGGGCATTATAAACTTCTGTGAAGCATTGGGGGGGTCAAAGTGCTCACCACACATCTAGATAAGTTCCTTAGGGGGTCTAGTTTCCAAAATGGTGTCATTTGTGGGGGGTTTCCACTGTTTTGGTACATCAGGAGTTTTCCAAACGCGACATGGTGTCTGATCTCAATTCCAGCCAAAAACGTCAAATGGCGCTGCTTCCCTTCCGAGCTCTGCCATGCGCCCAAATAGTGGTTTACCCCCACATGTGGGGTATCAGCGTACTCAGAACAAATTGCACAATAACTTTTATGGTCCTGTTACCCTTGGAAAAATAAGAATTGAGGGTGAAAAGATCATTTTTGTGGAAAAAATATGATTTTTTAATTGTATGGCTTTATGTTATAAACTTCTGTGAAGTCCATGGGGGTTCAAAGTTCTCACCACACATCTAGATAAGTTCCTTAGGGGGTCTAGTTTCCAAAATGGTGTCATTTGTGGGGGATTTCCACTGTTTTGGTACATCAGGGGTTTTCCAAACGCGACATGGTGTCCGATCTCAATTCCAGCCAAAAACGTCAAATGGCGCTGCTTCCCTTCCGAGCTCTGCCATGCGCCCAAATAGTGGTTTACCCCCACATGTGGGGTATCAGCGTACTCAGGACAAATTGCACAATAACTTTTAGGGTCCTGTTACCCTTGGAAAAATAAGAATTGAGGGTGAAAAGATCATTTTTGTGGAAAAAATATGATTTTTTAATTGTATGGCTTTATGTTATAAACTTCTGTGAAGCCCATGGGGGTTCAAAGTTCTCACCACACATCTAGATAAGTTCCTTAGGGGGTCTAGTTTCCAAAATGGTGTCATTTGTGGGGGGTTTCCACTGTTTGGTACATCAGGGGTTTTCCAAACACGACATGGTGTCCGATCTCAATTCCAGCCAAAAACATCAAATGGCACTGCTTCCCTTCCGAGCTCTGCCATGCGCCCAAATAGTGGTTTACCCCCACATGTAGGGTATCAGCGTACTCAGGACAAATTGCACAATAACTTTTAGGGTCCTGTTACCCTTGGGAAAATAAAAATTGGGGTGAAAAGATCATTTTTGTGGAAAAAATATGATTTTTTAATTGTACCGCTGTACGTTATAAACTTCTGTAAAGCCCTTGTGGGTTCAAAGTTCTCACCACATATCTAGATAAGTTCCTTGGGGGGTCTAATTTCCAAAATGGGGTCACTTGTAGGGGGTTTCCACTGTTTAGGTACATCAGGGACTCTCCAAACGTGACATGGCATCCGATCTGAATTCCAGCCAATTTTGCATTGAAAAAGTCAAACGGCGCTCCTTCCATTCTGAGCTCTGCCATGCGCCGAAACAGTCGTTCCCCCCCACAAATCTGGTATCAGCCTACTCAGTACAAATTGCACAATAACTTTTGCAGTCCAATTTCTCCTATTACCCTTGGTAAAATAAAAAAAATTGAACCTGAAGTATTTTTTTTGTGAAAAAAAGTTAGATGTTCATTTCTTTTTAAATATTCAAAAAAATTCCTGTGACGCACCTAATGGGTTAATAAACTTCTTGAATGTGGTTTTGAGCACCTTAAGGGGTTCAGTTTTTAGAATGGTGTCACTTTTGGGTATTTTCTATCATATAGACCCCTCAAAGTGGCTTCAAATGTGATGTGGTCCTAAAAATAAAATGGTGTTGTAAAAATGAGAAATCGCTGGTCAACTTTTAACCCTTATAACTTCCTAACAAAAAAAAATTTTGGTTCCAAAATTGTGCTGATGTAAAGTAAACATGTGGGAAATGTTACTTATCAAGCTTTTTGTGTGCCGTATCTCTGTGATTTAAGGGCATAAAAATTCAAAGTTGGAAAATTGCAAAATTTTCAAAATTTTTGCCAAATTTCCATTTTTTTCACAAATAAATGCAAGTTATTTGAATGAAATTTTACCACTACCATGAAGTACAATATGTCACGAGAAAACAATGTCAGAATCACCGGGATCAATGGAAGCGTTCCAGAGTTATGACCTCATAAAGGTACAGTGGTCAGAATTGTAAAAATTGGCCCGGTCATGAACGTGCAAATCACCCTTGGGGGTGAAGGGGTTAATAGCATTAGTTGATTTTAATTGTTTCTTTATTCTTTTTTTGTTTCTTCAGGAATGGTGTGGTGGATAGACTAGAGGACATGGGGACTGAAATGTCCTGAAGCTTTTGTATAATTACCAATTTATGTGTATCTGCATTTTTTTCCCCATGCCCTCTTGTCTTTTTATTTTGATGTCATAAGAAAGTTTTTTTCTCATTAATTGTATATATTTCCCTGATTTTTATACTTATTTTCTGAGTGATGTTTTTTGTGTTCTTTATTGAGATTGCCATGGTGATTTTTTTACATTCCCCATATAATTATGTTTTGAGTTCCTATGTGGAAGTGCTTTATTTGGTTGCGGTCATGTGATTGTGTCAGTTGATCTATACATGTTTAACATATGCTGCTGGAATTGGGGTTATATTGGCCCTGGTATAGTGATTTTTGTCCATACGCTGTCCATAATGTTAGTATGCTTAATTACCATGGAGTTGTTTTTTTATTTCTTGTGGATATGCGAGCGTTGATGTTTTGCGTTTGCGGTCATGTGGCTTTGTCATGTGACCGCGCTCTGATGGACATGGGTTTCTGGGAGTGCGGTCATGTGACTTGTCATGTGACCACCCCCTGACTATCATGGGCTTCTATAGCTGTGGGTATATTTACCGCGCTGGACGCTACTGCGCAGGCGCGGTATCTTTGATAGGGCATCGCGAGAGTTGTGTCCTGTGATGTCACTCTTTTTGCAGCAATATACTGGCGCTTTGTGGTGACTCGGGTGGGTAGATGTTAAACGCTGGAAGGCGGGTTTATGACATCGCGGAATGTACTGATAAATCTGAGAGGTTGCCGCGATTTGGCGCTCTTTTAGAGGATAGATGTGTTGGTCGATTAGTCTGACTGGCGATATCTTTTGTATGACTACTTTTGATTGGTGGAATGATTGCTATGCTATGGCGGGATGCCACCATATGATTGGCAGTTACATACATGTGATTGGATTTTTTTTGTTTGTTTACCTTCACCATTTCTTGATAAGTTTGTGTCTTTTTTGTATTATGTTTTAAGTGTATGTCTACACTATATTGTTATTTACATCTTATGTATTTTTATGTATCATTTTGTATATATTACTGCTATTTATCTATTAATGGGCGGATGTTTGAAACTGATTGGCTGCTTTGGCCTATTTAAGACCGCCATATTTGTGATGTTCTATGCTTGAAAAAGACCATGTGATGGTCGAAATGTTGTATTTTTTCATGGCGAAATAAACTTCTACATGTTTTTTCACCCGGATTGGATGCTGCTCCTTTTCATTTTCTTGGGATTTCTGATGTCCAACCCGGTCTTTGGACTTTGAGCGTGCATCTCCTTGATCCTGAAAGTGCTGTCAGCTATCTATATATTTGCAGACAGGATCTTATCTTGTATCTCTGTATACAGGGAGCTCCCCCTAGTGGTGTCTGCAGACAATGTATGTACAGAGGATCTGTAGCTGTCTCAGAAAGATTAAGCTTTGATAACATTTTATATTCAGCACATAATTTTGGATCACATCTAATTTTTTTGACTTTTCCTATTCTTGAAAATTTTTTAGAGTGATTCTACTCTATATTAGAAGAATTTTTCACCAGATAATACATTTTCTACACTCAGATATAAATACTTATTGTTTTCTCAGCTTCTCTGCTTCAAATATTATTGTAGATTATCTGCCAAATTAGTTTCAGGTCCCTTAAGTGCAGCATTAATTGACTGAATTTTGGCAGAAGGAGCAGTCTGTCAATCTGTTCTTTCAGCTCCTTGGTAAAGCTGAAGAGCTGGTGACATAATCTGAGATATTATTTTTAAACCGTGTGCGATTTGGGTCGCCCTCATACCCAGGGCATGTGGGGTACTCGGTATCGGGCCCGATGAGCCTCAATGGGAGATGTCACGGCAGCTGGGCTCCCGGGAAGGGTGGCCATGGGCGCCCATTGTAAAAAGGGTTGTTTCAGTGTGCTGATGATGGTGAAAGTTTATAAGTGATTCATGACGCCACCTGTGGTGTTCGGCAATAGAGATGTAAGTCGACGCTGCAGACAGATCCTCTGGGACTGATGGTGTGGTGTAGCAGTGATGTTATAGCCCTCCACAGGCAGGGTTGTAGTCCCAGGGCAGTGTAGGTGAAGTAACACTTAGATGGTGTAGTGTCGGGCACAAGGGATGTAGCGGTACTGGGCAGGTTGGCGCAGGAATAAGTGGAGGACACCAGGGCGTGTAGTTCCAATGCTTTACTCACAGTCTGTTCTGCCCACAGGTGCCCGCATCCGTGCCGTGTACTCCGGGTCAGAGACTCAGTCAACTTCCAGGCCAGATGGAATACTCCCTTCCAACACTCCGCCAACATATGTGCCTTTTCTGAACGTCTCCTCTTATAGAGCCTTTGAGTGAAGTACTCCTAGTACTGAGTTACACTGGAGTTCCTCCTGTCAGATGTTCCTATGAACTCTACTTGTACGGCAGACAGCAGTAGCCTGCTTCGGCGACTCCTTGCTACTGAGTCCCGGCTCACTATTCAGTTGCTGTTGTGCCCCAAAGTCTTGTGTGGGAATAAAGTGGTCACTACTTCTATTCCTCCGGTGTCTGCTGCAGGACCATTAGTATCCGTACAACCTCGGGGACCGGACCCAGGCCTTGCACTTAGAACTTGAAAAGGGTTCTCCTCTAACCCTGGTCCTTGTTCTCGCATTCTCCTCACGTTCCGTGCTAATCCTTCTTTCCAATAGAGAATCAAGCTTCCTTCCTCTGTCTCTTTCCTGTGCCAGCAGACCCAGAACACTGTGGCCTGCTGCAGCATTTTCCTCTTCCATCCCTCTCCCGGGGATCTTCTCTGTCTCACACTCTGTCCTTCTACATCTTCACTTACTGACTGAATCGAAGACTGCCTGACTGACTCAACTCTTCCCGCTCTTTTGTGCGAACTAAACTCCACCCACCTCCCAGCACGTTTCGTTTTCCAAGCAGGGAGCCACCAAGGGGTGCTTTGCTATACTCCAAGCAGGGAGACGCCGAAGGTGCTTTGCTACACTACTTTGTAGTGTGGGGTGCAGGTGTTGGAGTGTGGTCAGGTGATTCCACCTTACCTGGATAGTGGGGCACCACACCTCAGGAGGAGGTGCAGTACCTCTGTGGCGACTGAGCCTCAGGGGCGCAACAAATTCAATACTGAATGATTGTTAGCCTCTGCAGGAACATTTAGTGTCCGATGTTTTATGGGATCCGAGCTTGGACTTTGTGATCTCTTAGTTATCATTAAAACATTGGTAATGCTTCATAGATATTCATCAAGCACTTATGTTACTGTAATATAATTATATTACGCTAAATGGGGGTCGAGAGTGCAATCGCTCAACAGGAGACACCGGACAGTGTTATTCAATACAGTATTGAGGAAACCAGTAAATGTAAAGTCATTTTTTATCCAGGATCAGCTTTTTGCTTCTAGATTAATTTTCAAATGTTTCTTAACAATGATGGGGGGTAGAGTTGAGAGACTTTTGGTTTTTTAGGGTCGCGTTTCGTTTCGTGAAACCCGACTTTTCCAAAAGTCGGGTCGAGCAAGATCGTCCGATTATAGGGAAAAGTCGGGGTCGTCCCGAAACACGAAACCCAATGTAAGTCAATGGGGAATAAAAGTCGTCAGTGAGAGGAGGACAGGAAACACACCTACAGTGCCCATTTGAATGCCAAAAGCATCAATTCTTCTTACTTAAGCTTGTCAACCTTAATTAACTTCATAATACAAGTTACGCACTGAAAAATGGGGGTTATTTGGCTACAAACTGTGGGGGGGGAGGGCTGGCTCCAGGTTTTCATGTGCCCTTGGCGAAAGAGCGCCCCTTTAACACATACCACAACTCACCATGCTCCGATACGGCAGAGAAATAGCGGTATAGTACAATGAAAAATACCTCACTTTTTACATCTCATGACGAGGCCCATCTATTTCTCCATACAGAATCATTGGTCCCATATAATGTTTGAAACAGTATATGATGAGCTCCACATAATGCTACAGTATATGTTGGTCCCCATGGATGAAGCTCCACTGTCTTATGGGCCCAAATAATGCTCCAAACATAATGGGCCCCATTTCTAATGCTCTAGTGTATAATGGGCCCTGTAAATGCTGCTCCAGTGTCTGATGTCCACCTTTGGAATGTTCCAGTGTATGGTGGGCCCCATCTATCATTCTCCAGAGTATAGTGCTCCCCAAAAATTGCTGTCCCAACATTGAAAACAATCAAATAAGTCTCCTCGCTAGGGAATCCCTGCACTTGTCTGGACAGGTGCTGTAGCTTGCTTAACAGCTCGCCAGCCGTTCTCACGCCCAGTATGGATTACACGTGATTGCACAAAGGTGAGAAAGGGTACCGTATCCCCAGATAACATGTATGGATAGCGTACAAATTCAAAATATATGTCTCAGGAGGCAGGCTCAGACGGTGTTAGGCCCAGTATGGATTGCACGTGATTGCACAAAGGTTAGAAAGGGTACCGTATCCCCGGATAACATGTATGGATAGCGTACACATTCAAAATATAGGTCTATACAGCATGAGGCAGGCTCAGACGGTGTTAGGCCCAGTATGGATTGCACGTGATTGCACAAAGGTTAGAAAGGGTACCGTATCCCTGGATAACATGTATGGATAGCGTACACATTCAAAATATATGTCTATACAGCATGAGGCAGGCTCAGACGGTGTTAGGCCCAGTATGGATTGCACGTGATTGCACAAAGGTGAGAAAGGGTACCGTATCCCCAGATAACATGTATGGATAGCGTACACATTCAAAATATATGTCTCAGGAGGCAGGCTCAGACGGTGTTAGGCCCAGTATGGATTGCACGTGATTGCACAAAGGTTAGAAAGGGTACCGTATCCCCGGATAACATGTATGGATAGCGTACACATTCAAAATATATGTCTATACAGCATGATGCAGGCTCAGACGGTGTTAGGCCCAGTATGGATTGCACGTGATTGCACAAAGGTTAGAAAGGGTACCGTATCCCTGGATAACATGTATGGATAGCGTACACATTCAAAATATATGTCTATACAGCATGAGGCAGGCTCAGACGGTGTTAGGCCCAGTATGGATTGCACGTGATTGCACAAAGGTTAGAAAGGGTACCGTATCCCTGGATAACATGTATGGATAGCGTACACATTCAAAATATATGTCTCAGGAGGCAGGCTCAGACGGTGTTAGGCCCAGTATGGATTGCACGTGATTGCACAAAGGTTAGAAAGGGTACCGTATCCCCATATAACATGTATGGATAGCGTACACATTCAAAATATATGTCTATACAGCATGAGGCAGGCTCAGACGGTGTTAGACCCAGTATGGATTGCACGTGATTGCACAAAGGTTAGAAAGGGTACCGTATCCCTGGATAACATGTATGGATAGCGTACACATTCAAAATATATGTCTCAGGAGGCAGGCTCAGACGGTGTCAGGCACAGTATGGATTTGACGGCCCAGATTACACAGCGGAGGAGCAGGGAGAGGTAAAGATTGCAAATGCTGGGGCCCTGCCCAAGCAAGGGGGGCCCACTCGTGGGCGTCGGTACTGGCACTGGGCCCCTCATAGTACAGCGGTGTGTCTGACGGCGGGTGTGCACCACCACCGTCAGAGACACTTGATTGCACTATGAGGAACCCTGTGCCAGTGCCCGCGCCCAAGAGTCGGCCTACCCACCTGTCCAGGGCAATGACACTCGCACGGTGTCGTGCAGTAGGTGGTGACCCCGGCCATGGGGGGGGAGGCAGCACAGTTAGGGAGTTTTAGAAAGTGGCATATGTTGATGTTGGACATTCAGCTGATGCAAAAGGCAAAATAGGTGAAGTACCAGGAAGAGGTGGACCAAAGCAAGCCATTTTTCTGTCACCCTATGTGTCATCAGGGGAAGGTGGGACAAAATCCTTGGAAACCCATGCGTGGTTCATTTTAATGAAGGTTAGATCATCCACATTTTGGGTTGACAGACGGGTCCTTTTTTCTGTCAGGATTGATCCAGCTGCACTGAAGACTCTTTCCGATAGCACACTTGCAGCTGGGCAAGCGAGCTCCTGTAAGGCATATTGGGCCAATTCAGGCCAGGTGTCCAGTTTAGCGGCCCAATAGTCAAAGGGGAATGACCTGTGTGGGAGAACATTGATATGGGAGGAAAAGTAGTTTGTTACCATAGTTGACAACTGCTGTCTCCTGTCACTTTCCATCGATGCAGTATTACCAGTTGTGTGAGCGGTATTTGAAAAATCAGTCCACAACATTGTCATGAAACCCCTGTCTCCAACGCCACTTCTGCTGTGTGCACCACGAACACCGCTGCCAAGCTGCCCCCGGCCCGTACGGCTCGTGTGAGAACCATCACCGCTGCTGTGTGCTGGGAATGCCTCAAGCAACCGATTTACCAGAGTTGCTTGTTTATTAGCCAATATTAGGTCAAGGTTCTCCTGTGGCATGATATTTTGTAATTTGCCTTTATAGCGTGGATCCAGGATGCTGGCCAACCAGTAGTCGTCATCGTTCATCATTTTGGCAATGCGGGGGTCCCTTTTTAGGATCCGCAAGGCATAATCTGACATGTGGGCCAATGTTCCCGGTGTCAATGATGCACTGCGAGTGCTGGGTGGAGGAGCACTTTCTGGCAAATCCACATCCCTCCAGTCACGCACAAACCCTGTACCAGACCTTGCCACGCCAACATTTTCACTTGCCCCACGTGATGCATCCTCCTCCCCTAAGTAATCATCCCCATCATCCTCCTCCTCCTCCTCTTCTTCCTCCACCTCGTCCAGGAGAGGTCCCTGAGCAGACAATGGCTGAATGTCATCAAGGATTCCCTCCTCCTCTTCCTCCTCATCAACATTGGCTGCAGACGCCTGCTCCTTAAGGTGCGTCAAAGTTTGCATGAGCAGACGCATAAGTGGGATGCTCATGCTTAGGATGGCGTCGTCTGCGCTTACCAGCCGTGTGCATTCCTCAAAACACTGAAGGACTTTACAGAGGTCTTTCAGCTTCGACCACTGCACACCTGTCAACTCCATGTCTGCTCTCAAAGTGCCTGGCCGTGTATCCTCCCATAAATGCATTATGGCCTGCCTCTGCTCGCACAGCCGCTCCACCATGTGCAGGGTGGAGTTCCACCTTGTTGCAATGTCGATAATGAGGCGGTGGTTGGGAAGGTGGAGCAATCGCTGCAGCTTCTGCATACGAACGGAGTGTACAGGCGACCGGCGGATGTGCGCGCACAGTCTTCGCACCTTCTGGAGCAGGGCTGTTAACTCCGGATAATTTTTGAGGAAGCACTGCACCACCAGGTTCAAGGTGTGAGCCAAGCAAGGTATGTGGCTGAGTTTTGAAAGGGCTATGGCTGCCACAAAATTACGGCCGTTATCACTAACTACCTTGCCTGCCTCAAGATGTACACTGCCCAGCCATGACTCAGTTTGTCGCTTCAAGTACTCGGCCAGCACCTCGGCGGTATGTCTGTCGCCCAAACACATCATCTGCAACACAGCCTGCTGACGCTTTCCACTAGCTGCTCGATAGGGGGACACATCGTGTGCAACAGTGGCAGCTGCAGATGGAGTGCTCGTACGACTGCGCTCTGTGGACGAGCTTTCGCTTTTGGAGGAGGAGGAGGAGGAGGAGGGTGGAACGCCTACAGCCAACTGTTTCCTATACCGTGGGCTAGGCAGCACTGTCCCACCACCGCTGTCCCCTGTGGACCCTGCATCCACCACATTAACCCAGTGCGCAGTGATGGACACGTAACGGCCCTGGCCATGCCGACTGGACCATGCATCAGTAGTGAGGTGCACCTTTCCACTCACTGACTTCTTGAGTGCATGGACAATGCGGTCTTTCACATGATGGTGGAGGGCTGGGATGGCTTTGCAAGAGAAGAAGTGGCGACTGGGTAGGTCATAGCGTGGTACTGCATAGGCCATGAGTTCGCGGAAAGCTGTGCTTTCCACCAACCGAAAGGGCATCATCTCAAACGAGATTAGTTTGGCAATGTGGGCGTTCAAACCCAGTGTACGCGGATGAGAGACTGAGTACTTTCTTGACCTACTCATAGTGTCTGGGAGGGTGAGCTGGACTTGAGAGCTGCATATGGTGGAAGTAGCGGTGGACAGGGCGGACTGAGAGAGGGTTGATGATGGTGATGGAGTTGGTGTTCTTTCTGATGGCCTAGAATCAGTCTTTCGTTGATATAACAGTGGGATTCCCTGACTGCTGTGGCCTTGCAACGACACCTCAACATTTGCTGCTGTGCTAACCGGTGGGCTTACAGTGGGGGAAACAATGTAGCGTTGCTGACTACCTTCGTTGTGATCAGTTGCACATGTGGCACTTGAGGTTTGGTGTTGTGTCCACGCTTGCAAGTGCATGCTGGTTAAATGTCTAAGCATGCAACTGGTATTCAAATTTTTCAGATTTTTCCCTCGGCTAAAGGTCTTTGCGCACTTCTTACAGATAACCTTGGCCTGATCATGAGGATTTTGTTCAAAAAAGTGCCACACTGCACTCTTCCTACTTTGGCAGACATTTTGCGGCCTAGCACGCTGTGATCTTTTGACCCTCTGGACAAGCTGTCCAGCAACTCTTTTGATGTTTGGAACCTGTCTTTGGAGTGCTCCGGGCCTGCCAGATAACAGCTGTTGCGATGTCGATGTCTGCTGTGGATGCTCCTCATCTGAGCTATTGGAAGCAGCACCCTCTTCCCCCAATGGATGCCAATCTGGGTCAACAACTGGGTCATCCATCACCTCCTCTTCTATGTCATGTGCACCTTCCTCTGTGTCACCGTGTATGGTGGTATAGTGTGCGGGAAGGGGCACCTGAGTCTCATCAGGGTCAGAATCTGGCTCTGTACACTGGGCGGACAATGTAGTGCTCTGAGTGAATGCACCAGCAGAATCATCCATCAGCGGCTGTGCATCAGTGCACTCCATGTCAGATTCATCTTGGCCTGGGTAATTCACCATTTGACTTGATAATCCAGGCATGGTATGTGAAAACAGCTCCATGGAGTAATCAGTAGTATGGCCTGCGTCATCCTTCAATCTTGGTTGGGGTGAAGGACACAAGGAAAGGTGTGGTTCATGAACATGAGCCTCCAATGACGACTCAGTGCTTTTACTTTTTACAACTGAAGAAGAGGAGGCGATAGAGCTGGAGGCTGAGTCAGCAATGTAAGACAAAACTTTTTCCTGATGCTCTGGCTTTAAAAGCGGTTTGCCAACTCCTAGAAAACTAAGCGTTCGAGGCCTTATGTAGCCAGACGATGACACAGGGTCAGCACCTCCTGCATTCGGTCCTATTTTGCTCTTGCCACTACCATCAGATCCACCACCAACACCATCATTACCAGCTGCCAACCCCCGCCCAATTCCACGGCCTCTTCCACCAGCCTTCCTCATTTTTGGTAGAAATGTAGACAAAATCCAACAAACTATATAGTAATGTAAAACAAGGTACAAGGTGTCTATAGGGCAGGGGAGATTTTGAATTTCTGCACACACTTGTGGACAGTGGACACTTTTGGATTGTGTGAGGCCCACTGATATCTGAGCGCTATGTGACAGGCTCGATGGCACTGCTGTGACAAAAGTGACTAGAGGATAAGGGAGATTTTGAATATCTGCACACACTTTTGGACACTGGACACTTTTGGATTGTGTGAGGCCCACTGATATCTGAGCGCTATGTGACAGGCTCGATGGCACTGCTGTGACAAAAGTGACTAGAGGATAAGGGAGATTTTGAATATCTGCACACACTTTTGGACACTGGACACTTTTGGATTGTGTGAGGCCCACTGATATCTGAGCGCTATGTGACAGGCTCGATGGCACAGCTGTGACAAAAGTGACTAGAGGATAAGGGAGATTTTGAATATCTGCACACACTTTTGGACACTGGACACTTTTGGATTGTGTGAGGCCCACTGATATCTGAGCGCTATGTGACAGGCTCGATGGCACAGCTGTGACAAAAGTGACTAGAGGATAAGGGAGATTTTGAATATCTGCACACACTTTTGGACACTGGACACTTTTGGATTGTGTGAGGCCCACTGATATCTGAGCGCTATGTGACAGGCTCGATGGCACTGCTGTGACAAAAGTGACTAGAGGATAAGGGAGATTTTGAATATCTGCACACACTTTTGGACACTGGACACTTTTGGATTGTGTGAGGCCTACTGATATCTGAGCGCTATGTGACAGGCTCGATGGCACTGCTGTGACAAAAGTGACTAGAGGATAAGGGAGATTTTGAATATCTGCACACACTTTTGGACACAGGACACTTTTGGATTGTGTGAGGCCCACTGATATCTGAGCGCTATGTGACAGGCTCGATGGCACAGCTGTGACAAAAGTGACTAGAGGATAAGGGAGATTTTGAATTTCTGCACACACTTGTGGACAGTGGACACTTTTGGATTGTGTGAGGCCCACTGATACCTGAGCGCTATGTGACAGGCTCGATGGCACTGCTGTGACAAAAGTGACTAGAGGATAAGGGAGATTTTGAATATCTGCACACACTTTTGGACACTGGACACTTTTGGATTGTGTGAGGCCCACTGATATCTGAGCGCTATGTGACAGGCTCGATGGCACTGCTGTGACAAAAGTGACTAGAGGATAAGGGAGATTTTGAATATCTGCACACACTTTTGGACACTGGACACTTTTGGATTGTGTGAGGCCCACTGATATCTGAGCACTATGTGACAGGCTCGATTGCACTGCTGTGACAAAAATGACTAGAGGATAAGGGAG
Organism: Dendrobates tinctorius; assembly: GCF_039654945.1. NCBI lineage: Eukaryota > Metazoa > Chordata > Amphibia > Anura > Dendrobatidae > Dendrobates > Dendrobates tinctorius. Next base: position 9,667,907 of record NW_027361899.1, on the reverse strand, counting down.
ATTTTGAATATCTGCACACACTTGTGGACAGTGGACACTTTTGGATTGTGTGAGGCCCACTGATATCTGAGCGCTATGTGACAGGCTCGATGGCACTGCTGTGACAAAAGTGACTAGAGGATAAGGAGATTTTGAATCTCTGCACACACTTTTGGACACTGGACACTTTTGGATTGTGTGAGGCCCACTGATATCTGAGCGCTATGTGACAGGCTCGATGGCACTGCTGTGACAAAAGTGACTAGAGGATAAGGGAAATTTTGAATATCTGCACACACTTTTGGACACTGGACACTTTTGGATTGTGTGAGGCCCACTGATATCTGAGCGCTATGTGACAGGCTCGATGGCACAGCTGTGACAAAAGTGACTAGAGGATAAGGGAGATTTTGAATTTCTGCACACACTTGTGGACAGTGGACACTTTTGGATTGTGTGAGGCCCACTGATACCTGAGCGCTATGTGACAGGCTCGATGGCACTGCTGTGACAAAAGTGACTAGAGGATAAGGGAGATTTTGAATATCTGCACACACTTTTGGACACTGGACACTTTTGGATTGTGTGAGGCCCACTGATATCTGAGCGCTATGTGACAGGCTCGATGGCACTGCTGTGACAAAAGTGACTAGAGGATAAGGGAGATTTTGAATATCTGCACACACTTTTGGACACTGAACACTTTTGGATTGTGTGAGGCCCACTGATATCTGAGCACTATGTGACAGGCTCGATGGCACTGCTGTGACAAAAGTGACTAGAGGATAAGGGAGATTTTGAATATCTGCACACACTTGTGGACAGTGGACACTTTTGGATTGTGTGAGGCCCACTGATATCTGAGCGCTATGTGACAGGCTCGATGGCACTGCTGTGACAAAAGTGACTAGAGGATAAGGGAGATTTTGAATCTCTGCACACACTTTTGGACACTGGACACTTTTGGATTGTGTGAGGCCCACTGATATCTGAGCGCTATGTGACAGGCTCGATGGCACAGCTGTGACAAAAGTGACTAGAGGATAAGGGAGATTTTGAATATCTGCACACACTTTTGGACACTGGACACTTTTGGATTGTGTGAGGCCCACTGATATCTGAGTGCTATGTGACAGGCTCGATGGCACAGCTGTGACAAAAGTGACTAGAGGATAAGGGAAATTTTGAATATCTGCACACACTTTTGGACACTGGACACTTTTGGATTGTGTGAGGCCCACTGATATCTGAGCGCTATGTGACAGGCTCGATGGCACAGCTGTGACAAAAGTGACTAGAGGATAAGGGAGATTTTGAATTTCTGCACACACTTGTGGACAGTGGACACTTTTGGATTGTGTGAGGCCCACTGATATCTGAGCGCTATGTGACAGGCTCGATGGCACTGCTGTGACAAAAGTGACTAGAGGATAAGGGAGATTTTGAATATCTGCACACACTTTTGGACACTGGACACTTTTGGATTGTGTGAGGCCCACTGATATCTGAGCGCTATGTGACAGGCTCGATGGCACAGCTGTGACAAAAGTGACTAGAGGATAAGGGAGATTTTGAATATCTGCACACACTTTTGGACACTGGACACTTTTGGATTGTGTGAGGCCCACTGATATCTGAGCGCTATGTGACAGGCTCGATGGCACAGCTGTGACAAAAGTGACTAGAGGATAAGGGAGATTTTGAATATCTGCACACACTTTTGGACACTGGACACTTTTGGATTGTGTGAGGCCCACTGATATCTGAGCGCTATGTGACAGGCTCGATGGCACTGCTGTGACAAAAGTGACTAGAGGATAAGGGAGATTTTGAATATCTGCACACACTTTTGGACACTGGACACTTTTGGATTGTGTGAGGCCCACTGATATCTGAGCGCTATGTGACAGGCTCGATGGCACTGCTGTGACAAAAGTGACTAGAGGATAAGGGAGATTTTGAATATCTGCACACACTTTTGGACACTGGACACTTTTGGATTGTGTGAGGCCCACTGATATCTGAGCGCTATGTGACAGGCTCGATGGCACAGCTGTGACAAAAGTGACTAGAGGATAAGGGAGATTTTGAATTTCTGCACACACTTGTGGACAGTGGACACTTTTGGATTGTGTGAGGCCCACTGATACCTGAGCGCTATGTGACAGGCTCGATGGCACTGCTGTGACAAAAGTGACTAGAGGATAAGGGAGATTTTGAATATCTGCACACACTTTTGGACACTGGACACTTTTGGATTGTGTGAGGCCCACTGATATCTGAGCGCTATGTGACAGGCTCGATGGCACTGCTGTGACAAAAGTGACTAGAGGATAAGGGAGATTTTGAATATCTGCACACACTTTTGGACACTGAACACTTTTGGATTGTGTGAGGCCCACTGATATCTGAGCACTATGTGACAGGCTCGATGGCACTGCTGTGACAAAAGTGACTAGAGGATAAGGGAGATTTTGAATATCTGCACACACTTGTGGACAGTGGACACTTTTGGATTGTGTGAGGCCCACTGATATCTGAGCGCTATGTGACAGGCTCGATGGCACTGCTGTGACAAAAGTGACTAGAGGATAAGGGAGATTTTGAATCTCTGCACACACTTTTGGACACTGGACACTTTTGGATTGTGTGAGGCCCACTGATATCTGAGCGCTATGTGACAGGCTCGATGGCACTGCTGTGACAAAAGTGACTAGAGGATAAGGGAAATTTTGAATATCTGCACACACTTTTGGACACTGGACACTTTTGGATTGTGTGAGGCCCACTGATATCTGAGCGCTATGTGACAGGCTCGATGGCACAGCTGTGACAAAAGTGACTAGAGGATAAGGGAGATTTTGAATTTCTGCACACACTTGTGGACAGTGGACACTTTTGGATTGTGTGAGGCCCACTGATATCTGAGCGCTATGTGACAGGCTCGATGGCACTGCTGTGACAAAAGTGACTAGAGGATAAGGGAGATTTTGAATATCTGCACACACTTTTGGACACTGGACACTTTTGGATTGTGTGAGGCCCACTGATATCTGAGCGCTATGTGACAGGCTCGATAGCACTGCTGTGACAAAAGTGACTAGAGGATAAGGGAGATTTTGAATCTCTGCACACACTTTTGGACACTGGACACTTTTGGATTGTGTGAGGCCCAATGAATATCTGAGCGCTATGTGACAGGCTCGATGGCACAGCTGTGACAAAAGTGACTAGAGGATAAGGGAGATTGGATTGCTTTTAAAAAAGCAGTTTGCGGAGCAGTGGGTAAACAGCAATGCCAGCCTGTCAGGAAGCCTTAGAAGGCAGCCCAACAACCAACACCACTGATACACCACTATATAGCCTCCCCTTGCACTGCACACACAGTGACTGGTGTGTTGTGCAGGCCAAATTGCTAGCAGCAGAAGCAGTTTTTTTTTCTTCTCAGCAGGACAAAAAAAAAAAATTGGGATTGCTTTTAAAAAAGCAGTTTGCGGAGCAGTGGGTAAACAGCAATGCCAGCCTGTCAGGAAGCCTTAAAAGGCAGCCCAACAACCAACACCACTGATACACCACTATATAGCCTCCCCTTGCACTGCACACACAGTGACTGGTGTGTTGTGCAGGCCAAATCGCTAGCAGCAGAAGCAGTTTTTTTATGTCTTTTTCCCTGCCTAACGCTCTCCCTACAGAATCAGCAGCAACCTCTCCCTATACTAAGATCGGCAGAAGTAAGATGGCGGTCGGCGTGCACGCCCTTTTATACCCCCTGTGACGCCCACCAAAGCAAGCCAATCACTTGCATGCCCTTCTGAAAGATGGTGGTGACCCGTGCCTATGTCATCACGTTGCCCACAGTGTCCGTGGATCCTGATTGGCTGAAAAAGAGCGCAAAACAAACTTTTGAAACGCGACTTTGGCGCGTAAGTCGCCGACCTCGTGGCCGACCTCATCCTAGGTCATCCTCATCCTCATTGAATTTTTTCGACCCGTTTCGCTCAACTCTAATGTGGGGGTCAAATCCTATATAGATCAGGTGTGCACAACATTTTCTGGTCCAAGTGCAACATTGCCATACTGAAGCAATCCCAAGGGTCCCAAATGTTTTTAAAAAAATAGTTACATGAATACATCACCAGAACCACCACCAGTACATTAATACATCACTGGAACCAAATTTTGAATTAGTTTCTGTTTGAAAAAAAAAATCAGTGTGAACACATGCTAACTTAAACTCATTGCTTTGGAGCAGAAACTCACCAAATCTGCCTCATAATTTTAAATCTCTAAGTTTTTACAGTTTCTAAGTTTTAACATATCCATGGAACACGTATGGATTGCTACATGTATACAAGATCAGAAATCTCTGTCAGCACGAGTGCAGCCCCAGAACCACCATCAGTACATGTCTACAGCATCCGAACCAATATCATTACATGCATGCAGAACCAAAGACATTGTCAGTACTTGATTGCTGTGTCAGAACCACCGTCAGAATATGAATGCAGTACCAGAAACACCGTCAATACATGATTGCAGCACTAGAAGCACCAGATTGTGAATGCAGTGCCAGAAGTAGCGTTATTTCATGAATGTAGCAAAAGAACCTCCATCAGTACAGGAAAACAGCACCAAGCTTATACTGTGACCAATTGTAATGTCACGTCAGCCCCATATACATTTATATTGCTTAAACCAAAAATTCCCAGTATGTAATTGACAATGGTGAGAAGATGCTGGGAGTTGTTGTTACCAGCCGTCCCTCATATCAGGTTCTCCCGCCGTCCCTCATATCAGGTCCTCCCACTGTCCCTCATGTCAGGTCCTCCCACTGTCCCTCATGTCAGGTCCCCCCCCGCAGCCTTTCTTATCATGTCCAGCTGTCGCCACTCATATCAGGTCCTGCTGCTGCCCTTCATGTCAGGTCCACTCGCAGCACCTCATATCAGGTCTTCCTGTCACCCTAATATCAGGTCCCCCTCATCCTCTCATATCAGGTCCCACCTACATCCCATCATATCAGGTCCCCCCGCAGCCCCTCATATCAGGTCCACTCGCAGCCCCTCATATCAGCTCCCCTTGCAGACCCTCATATCAGGTCTCCCCGCAGCCCCTCATATCAGGTCCCCTCGCAACCCCTCATATCAGCTCCCCTCGCAGCCCCTCATATCAGGTCCCCCCTGCAGCCCCTCATATCAGGTCCCTCCAGCAGCCCCTCATATCAGGTCCCCTCGCAGCCCCTCATATCTGGTCCCCCCGCAGCCCCTCATATCAGGTCCCCTCGCAGCCCCTCATATCAGGTCCCCTCGCAGCCCCTCATATCAGGTCCCCTCGCAACCCCTCATATCAGGTCCCCCCAGCAGCCCCTCACATCAGGTCCCCTTGCTGCACCTTATCAGGTCTTCCTCAACCTCCCATATTATGTGCCACACACATTATACAGTGGGGAAAAAAAGTATTTAGTCAGTCAGCAATAGTGCAAGTTCCACCACTTAAAAAGATGAGAGGCGTCTGTAATTTACATCATAGGTAGACCTCAACTATGGGAGACAAACTGAGAAAAAAAAAATCCAGAAAATCACATTGTCTGTTTTTTTTTCATTTTATTTGCATATTATGGTGGAAAATAAGTATTTGGTCAGAAACAAGCAATCAAGATTTCTGGCTCTCACAGACCTGAAACTTCTTCTTTAAGAGTCTCCTCTTTCCTCCACTCATTACCTGTAGTAATGGCACCTGTTTAAACTTGTTATCAGTATAAAAAGACACCTGTGCACACCCTCAAACAGTCTGACTCCAAACTCCACTATGGTGAAGACCAAAGAGCTGTCAAAGGAAAACAGAAACAAAATTGTAGCCCTGCACCAGGCTGGGAAGACTGAATCTGCAATAGCCAACCAGCTTGGAGTGAAGAAATCAACTGTGGGAGCAATAATTAGAAAATGGAAGACATACAAGACCACTGATAATCTCCCTCGATCTGGTGCTCCACGCAAAATCCCACCCCGTGGGGTCAGAATGATCACAAGAACGGTGAGCAAAAATCCCAGAACCACGCGGGGGGACCTAGTGAATGAACTGCAGAGAGCTGGGACCAATGTAACAAGGCCTACCATAAGTAACACACTACGCCAGCATGGACTCAGATCCTGCAGTGCCAGACGTGTCCCACTGCTTAAGCCTGTACATGTCCGGGCCCGTCTGAAGTTTGCTAGAGAGCATTTGGATGATCCAGAGGAGTTTTGGGAGAATGTCCTATGGTCTGATGAAACCAAACTGGAACTGTTTGGTAGAAACACAACTTGTCGTGTTTGGAGGAAAAAGAATACTGAGTTGCATCCATCAAACACCATACCTACTGTAAAGCATGGTGGTGGAAACATCATGCTTTGGGGCTGTTTCTCTGCAAAGGGGCCAGGACGACTGATCCGGGTACATGAAAGAATGAATGGGGCCATGTATCGTGAGATTTTAAGTGCAAACCTCCTTCCATCAGCAAGGGCATTGAAGATGAAACGTGGCTGGGTCTTTCAACATGACAATGATCCAAAGCACACCACCAGGGCAACGAAGGTGTGGCTTCGTAAGAAGCATTTCAAGGTCCTGGAGTGGCCTAGCCAGTCTCCAGATCTCAACCCTATAGAAAACCTTTGGAGGGAGTTGAAAGTCCGTGTTGCCAAGCGAAAAGCCAAAAACATCACTGCTCTAGAGGAGATCTGCATGGAGGAATGGGCCAACATACCAACAACAGTGTGTGGCAACCTTGTGAAGACTTACAGAAAACGTTTGACCTCTGTCATTGCCAACAAAGGATATATCACAAAGTATTGAGATGAAATTTTGTTTCTGACCAAATACTTATTTTCCACCATAATATGCAAATAAAATGAAAAAAAAACAGACAATGTGATTTTCTGGATTTTTTTTTCTCAGTTTGTCTCCCATAGTTGAGGTCTACCTATGATGTAAATTACAGACGCCTCTCATCTTTTTAAGTGGTGGAACTTGCACTATTGCTGACTGACTAAATACTTTTTTTCCCCACTGTATATACATTACAATATATGCAATTATTTTGAAAGATGCATACACAAGACAGGGGTCTCACCATGGCTGCAGACATCACTCTCCCCCCTTCCCCATCTGTCCATTGAAGCTTGTAATGAGTCCTCGGCTCCTTCTCTGTGTGAGGACCTGAGATAGGTCAGGAGTTCAAGAGAGAACAGAGGCATGGTAGCTGGGAAGGTCCTCCTGGTCCTGCTTGCTTTACTTAGAGCATCAGAGCAGGCAGAATCTGCAGCTAGGCACCAGGACACAGCACGGAGGACATTTTCCCTGACTTCATTGTGAGAGCAAGTCAGTGACTTACCATCTTCACTTTACTGAATGTCTGTGGCTGGATGAAAGTGCCAAGCAGCAACAGGCATTCAAACAGACTGCCCTAGGCAGCTGCCGATCCTGCCTATCCCTCTTCCCAGGCCTAGAACTCCCTGTATGTAGAAATACATTTAAAGATTCTGTCTGCAGCCACCACTATGGGGAGCGTCCTGTATACAGAGATACATGATATGATCCTGTCTGCAGCCACCACTAGGTGGAGCTCCCTGTATACAGAGATACATGATAAGATCCTGTGTGCAGCCACCACTAGGGGGAGCTCCCTGTATACAGACATACATGATAAGGTCCTGTCTGCAAACACCACTAGGGGGAGCTCCCTGTATACAGAGATACATGATAAGATCCTGTCTGCAGCCACCACTAGGGGGAGCTCCCTGTATACAGAGATACATGATAAGATCCTGTCTGCAGTCATCACTAGGGGGAGCTCCCTGTATACAGAGATACATGATAAGATCCTGTCTGCAGCCACCACTAGGGGGAGCTCCCTGTATGCAGAGATACATGATAAGATTCTGTCTGCAGCCATCGGTAAGAGGAGCACCCTGTATACAGAGATACATGATGAGATTCTTTCTGCAGGCACCACTAGGGGGAGCTCCCTGTATACAGAGATACATGATAAGATTCTGTCTGCAGCCATCGGTAAGAGGAGCTCCCTGTATACAGAGAAACATGATGAGATTCTTTCTGCAGGCACCACTAGTGGGAGCTCCCTGTATACAGAGATACATGATAAGATCCTGTCTGCAGCCACCACTAGGGGGAGCTCCCTGTATACAGAGATACATGATAAGATTCTGTCTGCAGCCATCGGTAAGAGGACCTCCCTGTATACAGAGATACATGATGAGATTCTTTCTGCAGGCACCACTAGGGGGAGCACCCTGTATTCAGAGATCCATGATAAGATTCTGTCTGCAGGCACCACTAGGGGGAGCTCCCTGTATACAGAGATACATGATGAGATTCTTTCTGCAGGCACCACTAGGGGGAGCTCCCTGTATACAGAGATACATGATAAGATTCTGTCTGCAGCCATCGGTAAGAGGAGCTCCCTGTATACAGAGAAACATGATGAGATTCTTTCTGCAGGCACCACTAGTGGGAGCTCCCTGTATACAGAGATACATGATAAGATCCTGTCTGCAGCCACCACTAGGGGGAGCTCCCTGTATACAGAGATACATGATAAGATTCTGTCTGCAGCCATCGGTAAGAGGACCTCCCTGTATACAGAGATACATGATGAGATTCTTTCTGCAGGCACCACTAGGGGGAGCACCCTGTATTCAGAGATCCATGATAAGATTCTGTCTGCAGGCACCACTAGGGGGAGCTCCCTGTATACAGAGATACATGATAAGATTCTGTCTGCAGCCATCGGTAAGAGGAGCTCCCTGTATACAGAGAAACATGATGAGATTCTTTCTGCAGGCACCACTAGTGGGAGCTCCCTGTATACAGAGATACATGATAAGATCCTGTCTGCAGCCACCACTAGGGGGAGCTCCCTGTATACAGAGATACATGATAAGATTCTGTCTGCAGCCATCGGTAAGAGGACCTCCTTGTATACAGAGATACATGATGAGATTCTTTCTGCAGGCACCACTAGGGGGAGCACCCTGTATTCAGAGATCCATGATAAGATTCTGTCTGCAGGCACCACTAGGGGGAGCTCCCTGTATACAGAGATACATGATGAGATTCTTTCTGCAGGCACCACTAGTGGGAGCTCCTTGTGTTCTATGCTAATATTGAGTTAATTGTAGACACTATATATAGTCACCTCTTTTGCTCATCGCTCCCTCTAGTGGTGTTTTTCGGAAGACAGAATTATATTTCTCAATTGTATAATTATGCAGAGGTTTTTCTGCTTTGTATTAGCAGACAGAGCTGTGATCACCAGATATATGCTGATTTGTCCTTGTTTAGGTTTTCTCTTTTCTCTACATTCTCTTTTTGAGCGAGGCCTACAGTCTCATACTTGTAGAACTCCACTATTTGACTATGCTTGCATATTTGACATTCAGCTGGTCTCCACTCTTCTGCCTGTATAGTTTCTGTAACACTGGGGTTTGGTTATGGACAGTAGATTTGTTGCAGACTTTTCTGTGACTACTACATTTCACCTCCTTCATCTGCCCTTGTAGCAGGTACAAACACATTGACATGCATCAAGCTGATCATCGGCTGCAAAAATGTCTAAACATTCTACGGCAGAACAATCCACGCTGATGAGCTTGTTTGGAGAACAAAACTCCCTAAATTTTTCATGAAATACATCAATACTTGTTAGATTTAGGAGTTGGCTACTAAAAGATATATTATATGTAATGAGGCGCTGTCAGTGGTCACCTGGCAGCTCTAAAGTGGCTTCCATGCACAGACTTAGCACAAGACACTTTGTCTACCAGATTCCTGGGGCTGCTCTGACTTTAAGCCTTTAAGCCCTGTACAGGTAACTGGGTTGGGACAACAGAGTCAACTGTTGCACAATGGTGCGAGCTGTCAGGTGTAGTCAGCAAGTCGGGTCAGACCCAGGAGAGTAGTTAGGGTATAAAAATAGGAATTCAAAACAATGGTCAGGAATCAAGCTGCGTAGTGCTGGACTGAATGGAACAATCTGTATCTGGCACAACAAGCAGGGAGTAGAGGAGATTTACTAGAGAGCAAGGAGCTTTACTAGGGAGCGGGGAGCTTTACCAAAGAGCGGGGAGCTTTACTAGGGAGCGGGGAGCTTTAGAGAGCAGGGAGCTTTACTAGGGATCGGGCAGCTTTACTAGGGAGCGGGGAGCTTTACTAAGGAGCAGGCAGCTTTACTAGGGAGCAAGGAGCTTTACCAGGGAGCGAGGAGCTTTACCAGGGAGCATGGAGCTTTACTAGGGAGTGGGGAGCTTTACTAGGGAGTGGGGAGCTTTACCATGGAGCAAGGAGCTTTACTAGGGAGCAAGCAGCTTTACCAGGGTGTGGGGAGCTTTACTAAGGAGCGTGGAGCTTTACTAGGGAGCAAGGAGCTTTACCAGGGAGCAGAGAGCTTTACTAAGGAGCGTGGAGCTTTACTAGGGAGCAGGGAGCTTTACCAGGGAGCGTGGATCTTTTCTAGGAAGCAGGGAGCTTTACCAGGGAGTGAGGAGCTCTACTGGGAAGCGGGGAGCTTTACCAGGAAGCAGGAGCTTTAGAAAGCGGGGAGCTTTACTAGGGAGCAAGGAGCTTTACCAGGGATCCAGGAGTTTTACTAGGGACCAAGGAGTTTTACTAAGGATCCAAGAGCTTTACTTGGAAGCAGGGAACTTTACATGAGATCTAGGAGCTTTATTAGGGAGCGGGGAGCTTTACCAGGGAGTGGGGAGCTTTATTAGGGAGCGGGGAGCTTTACCAGGGAGCAAGGAGCTTTACCAGGGAGCTTTACTAGGGAGCGTGCAGCTTTACTAGGGAGTGGGGAGCTTTACCTGGGAGCGGGGAGCTTTTCTAGGGAGCAGGGAGCTTTACCAGGGAGCAAGGAGCTCTACTGGGAAGCAGGGAGCTTTACCAGGGATTAGGAGCTTTAGAAAATGGGGAGCTTTACTAGGGAGCAAGGAGCTTTACCAGGGATCTAGGAGTTTTACTAGGGAGCAAGGAGTTTTACTAAGGAGAGTCGAGCTTTACCAGGGATCCAAGAGTTTCACCAGGGATCCAGGAGCTTTACTAGGGACCAAGGAGCTTTACCAGGGATCCAAGAGCTTTACTAGGAAGCAGGGAACTTTACAAGGGATCCAGGAGCTTTACTAGGGAGCAGGGAGCTTTAGTAAGGAGTGGGGAGCTTTACCAGGGAGCGTGGAGCTTTAGAGAGTCGGGAGCTTTACTAGGGAGCAGGGAGCTTTAGAGAGCATGGAGCTTTACTAGGTAGTGGGGAGTTTTACCAGGGAGCGGGGGGGGAGCGTTACCAGGGATCCAGAAGTTCTAATAAGGAGCAATGAGTTTTATTAGGGAGAGTGGAGCTTTACCAGGTATCCATGAGCTTTACCAGGTATCCATGAGCTTTACAAGGGATCCAGGAGCTTTACTAGAGAGTGAGGAAGTTTTCTTGGGAGCAAGAAGCTTTACTAGGAAGCGGGGAGCTTTACTAGGGAGCGTAGAGCTTTCCTAGGGAACAGGAAGCTTTACTAGAGAACGGGGAGCTTTACAAGGGAGTGGAGCTGTCCAATTGGCTGTAAGGGGAATGGACAAATCCAGCATAACAGCATACACCCATACTGCAGGACTGGATGGCACTTCTGGTCCCAGTCACCAAAACCTTAGTGGCTGGAGAGAGCCTGCACCTCCCAGCCTACCCAACATCTCCTCCATCATCACCAAAAACTCCGGAATGAATAAAGTGCCACCCGGTGACAGAAAAAGACGTGGCAAGAACAGATCCTGGAGATATGATGTTATACTCAAGATTACTCTATAGCACCACTGATTGGAAGTCACCATCTAGGCAACTAGATTTGTCTCATAACTGACAAGAGCCACAAAATGGAGAGTTTCCTCTGGAAAAAGTCTCCGGTTTGGCTAAATATCCCAATTTACTGGTAAAACTTATTAAAGGGTCAGACTTTGACCATGAAGGAAACTACATCTAATAGGTGGCTCTGGAGAGACAGCTTTCTTTTTTGGGGAAGCGCTTATTTGTAAAAAAAATTTTCAAAGTACTCTTACCTGGCCAATTAGTCCCATCATCTGAATTAATTTTCTGTTGTTTGTGCAGTTTTATTATCCTTTGAGGCTATGCAATATCCTTGTTATTTTTGCATTTTCCTATTTTTTCCTTCCCTTCTTCCAAGAATCATAACTTTTTAGCTTTGCAATGATTGAGGAATATGTTGGTTTAAAGTCCGCGCTGCCCAAGGTTCCAAAAATGTGATCACACACGGAGCTGAAGCATCAATGCGGTTTATTTGTCAACACGTTTCCAGGTATCCAAACCTCTTCATCAGGGCTAAACCACAATGATTCATACATCATATATTTATTTATTTCTTGAGGTTTAAAAAATTCCAAACTTTCTAAAAAAAAAATTTGGTTTGTGTCACCATTTTCCCAGACTCACAATATTTTTTTTTCTATTGTTGAAGCTGGGTGATGGCTGGTTCATTGCAGAGAAAGCTGCTTTTTTCAATGATTCCATTTTGTGGTAATGTATTCAGAATGTTTTTTCATTTTGTAATTTCATTTCTTTAAGGGACATGCTATGATAGAAAGCTGCCAATTCTGACATTTTTTCCTCTTTATGTTGTTTGCCTTATGGTTTTATTAATTTTATATTTTCAAAAATCAGTTATGGTGATGCTGAAATATATCTATTTTTTTATTGCGAAAGATGGTGAAATTTTAAACTTTTTTTATATTTCTAAATAATATTTTTGCTTTGCAATGGTAGGGAAATGTACAGATAAGGTAAAATACTTTTTTTCCATTAACCCCTTTACTCCCAAGGGTGGTTTGCATGTTAATGCCCGGGCCAATTTTTACAATTCTGACCACTGTCCCTTTATGAGGTTTTAACTCTGGAGCTTCCATGAATCCCGGTGATTCTGACACTGTTTTCTCAAGATATATTGTACTTCATGTTAGTGGTAAAATTTCATTCAAATAACTTGCGTTTATTAGTGAAAAAAACAGAAATTTGGCGAAAATTTTGAAAATTTCGCAATTTTCCAACTTTGAATTTTTATGCCCTTAAATCACAGAGATAAGGCACTCAAAAAACTTAATAACATTTCCCACATGTTTACTTTACATCAGCACAATTTGGGAACCAAAATTATTTTTGTTAGGATGTTATAAGGGTTAAAAGTTGACCAGCTATTTCTCATTTTTACAACACCATTTTATTTTTAGGGACCACATCACATTTGAAGCCACTTTGAGGGGTCTATATGATAGAAAATACTCAAAAGTGACACCATTCTAAAAACTGCACACTTTAACCCTCCGTCAGGCGCAATAGATCTGACAGGCACACAGTAATTAGTTTCACTTCTATCTCCTTGCCCACTTATCAGAAAACCCCACCCCTCCTAGTTATCTCCTGACTCTACAGGCTCTGTGAAACCTGATATCACAGTGACTCAGCAGACCTTCTAGTGAGCAGATATCAACACTTTGGCTTCTCAGGCACATTGCGCCTGATTTCAACACAAATTGAAAGGTTAGTATTTTCTTTTTTTATTCATCACGATTGTGTATTTAGCTTGTTTTATGAAGGATTAATGCTAAGTTAGTGTACATAAGTACTGTTTTCTTAGACAAAAGGAGGGTGGCTTCTAAGGCACATTGCGCCCTAACACATACTCTTTCTCTCTTGCTTCAGATTTTCTGCTGCAATGGCCAGAAAACAGTATGATTCATCTAAACCCCTTCATTTAGAAGAAATGAAGATTTTTTTGTTAGAAGATGATGAGGAAGAACCAGCAGTAACTGAGGATTTAGAGGAATCTAGTGACATTTCATCTGAAGATGAGGTAGCAGAATGTAACACTGATTCTGGAACAGAGCAGGATGGTGATGACACTGATACAGAGGAAACAGACACAGATCTAGCTTATTATTTGGGCAAAGATAAAAATACAAAGTGGAACAAAAAGGCACCCAAGAACAAACAGCGCAGAGAATCCCACAATATTATTACACACCTTCCTGGAGTTATTGGAAGTGCTAGAAAAGCTAAAACTGCAGTGGAATGTTGGAGTAATCTAATTACAGATAGCATGTTGGAAACTATTGTTCGGTTCACTAACCAGTATATTGACACAATCAAAGAGCAATTCTCCAGAGAGAGGGACATCAAAAACACTGATGTGATTGAACTCAAGGCATTTATTGGCTTGTTATACCTAGCTGGTGCTTTCAGAGCAAATAGGCAAAGTTTGGAGGAGCTGTGGGGGACAGACGGTGATGGCATTGAAAAATTCAGCCTTGTGATGAATCTGAAACGATTCAAAGTCCTGATCCGTTGCCTCCGTTTCGATGATCGAAGTACCCGGACAGAACGAAAAGGTTATGACCGGCTTGCACCAATTCAGGACATATTTCAACAATTTATTATGAATTGTCAAAAAAGCTATTGCCCGGGGCAAAACCTCACTATTGATGAGATGCTTCCAGGTTTCCGTGGAAGATGTGGTTTTCGGCAATATATACCATCAAAGCCAAACAAATATGGTATTAAAATTTTTGCCATGGTTGATGCAAGGATGATGTACACTATGAACATGGAAGTTTATTGTGGAAGACAGCCACCAGGTCCTTTCAATGTGAGCAACAAGCCTAGTGATGTGGTAAAGAGAATTGCTGAGCCAATGTTTGGATCTGGTCGAAATATCACTGCTGACAACTGGTTTACTGACTTTGATCTGATTGATTTTTTAAAAACGAAAAAGCTGTCATATGTGGGAACTGTTAGAAAAAACAAAAGGCAGTTGCCGCCAGATTTTCTATATACAAAAGGCAAACAACAGTATAGCACTATGTTTGGGTTCAGTAATGGAAAGATTTTAGTTTCTTACATCCCACGCGAGAGGAAAAATGTGATTTTTGGTCTCTTCATTACATAATGATTACACCATTGATCCAGAGTCTGGGGAGCTAAGGAAACCAGAAATCATAACTTTTTATAATTTGACCAAAAGCGGCGTTGACACTGCTGACCAAATGTGTGGCAATTTCAATGTAAGTCGAAATACCAAACGCTGGCCGATGGTAATCTTCTTTACAATGCTGAGTGTGGGTGGCATCAACTCACAAGTAATTTACCTCGGTAATGAACTTAAACAAATGCGCAGAAGAATGTACCTAAAACAATTGGCTAATGAACTGGTGAGTGGAGAGCTAAGCCTAAGAAGTACAAAGACGGTTGGAATGCCCCTTGCCCTGCAACACCGGTTGAAGAGATATCGTCCCAAGGACGTTCCAGAACAAACACCGACTCTACCACCTTCTAAAAGAAGCAGTTGTACTACCTGCTCATTTGTATCTGGTTTCAGAAGGCTTTCTAAATATGACTGCAAAATATGTAAAGAATCAATCTGCCTTTCCCATGCAACTTTCGTCTGCCAGCCTTGCTTTTCTAAGTGTACCTGTGCTGCTTCTGCTGCAATTGAAACCACTGAAGATGAGTAGAAAATAATTAAGTAACATCTAAGTGCAATATCCTTTAAGTTTTTTTCCATAATTTTATATTTAAGCAATAGTTAAGTAAAGATAACTGGAGCCTATTTGGCGGTACTACCGAAAAGTGGTACTTTTAGTTTTAATAAGTTTATGGTTAATAAATGTTTTTTTTTGCATCTGATTTGGTGTAATCTCTTTTAATACATTCCTATGAAGGTCACTGACTACTTCTATAGTCCTGAAATTGAAATATGTAGCTACTATAGGTGGTTTTCTGACCTGTGCTTGTCAGGCACATTGCGCATGAACTGAGGAGAATCTATATTGCGCCTGACGGAGGGTTAAGGTGCTCAAAACCACATTCAAGAAGTTTATTAACCCTTCAGGTGCTTCACAGGAATTTTTTGAATGTTTAAAAAAAATGAACATTTAACTTTTTTTCACAAAAAAATTACTTCAGGTCCAATTTTTATATTTTACCAAGGGTAACAGGAAAAATTGGACTGCAAAAGTTATTGTGCAATTTGTCCTGAGTACGCTGATACCTGATATGTGGGGGGGAACCACTGTTTGGGCGCATGGCAGAGCTCAGAATGGAAGGAGCGCCGTTTGACTTTTTCACTACAAAATTGGCTGGAATTCAGATCGGACGCCATGTCAAGTTTGGAGAGCTCCTGATGTGCCTAAACAGTGGAAACCCTCCATAAGTGACCCCATTTTGTAAACTAGACCCCCCCAAGGAACTTATCTAGATATGTGGTGAGAACTTTGAACCCCCAAGGGCTTTACAGAAGTTTATAACGTACAGCCGTACAATTTCCACAAAAATGATCTTTTCACCCCCAATTTTTATTTTTCCAAGAATAACAGGACCCAAAAGATATTGTGCAATTTGTCCTGAGTACGCTGATACCCCATATGTGGGGGTAAACCACTATTTGGGCGCATGGCAGAGCTCGGAAGGGAAGCAGCGCCATTAGACTTTTTTGGCTGGAATTGAGATCGGACATCATGTCGCGTTTGGAAATCCCCTGATGTACCAAAACAGTGGAAAAAAAACCCAATTCTAACTCCAACCCTAACCCCAAAACACCCCTAACCCTAACCCTAAAGGGAAAATGGAAATAAATACATTTTTTTATTTTATTATTTTTCCCTAACTAAGGGGGTGATAACGGGGGGTTTGATTTACTATTTATGGCGGTTTTTATGTTTGGCGGCTGTCAGACGCTAAAAGACGCTTTTTATTGTAAAAATAGTTTTTGCATCACCACATTTTGAGAGCTATAACTTTTCCAAATTTTGACCCACCGAGTCATGTGAGGTCTTATTTTTTGCGGGACGAGTTGACATTTTTATTGGTACCATTTTCGGGCATGTGACATTTTTTGATCGCCTTTTATTCCGATTTGTGGGACACAGAATGAACAAAAACCAACATTTCATGAATTTCTTTTGGGGGGGTGCGTTTACTCCTTTCCACGTGCGGTAAAATTGATAAAGCGGTTTTATTCTTCGGGTCGGTATGATTACAGCGATACCTCATTTATGTCTTTTTTTATGTTTTGGCGCTTTTATGCAATGAAAACAATTTTATATAAAAAATAATTATTTTTGCATCGCTTTATTCTGTGAGCTATAACTTTTTTATTCTTTTGCTGATGATGCTGTTTGGCAGCTCATTTTTTGCAGGGCAAGATTACATTTTCAGCGGTACCATGGATATTTATATCCGTCTTTTTGATTGCGCGTTATTGCACTTTTTGTTCGGCGGTATGATGATAAAGCTTTATTTTTTGCTTCGTTTTTTATTTTTATTTTTTAAGGAGTTCAATAAAGGGGTTAACTAATGGGACAGTTTTATAGGGCGGGTCGTTACGGACGCAGCAATACTAAATTTGTGTACTTTTATTGTTTTGTTTTTTTTTATTTTCAAAAAATGAATTTATTAGGGAATATATATTTTTTTAATTTATTTAGCGATTTTTTTATAAATTATTTTTACACTTTTTTTTTTTTAAACTTTATTATACTATCCCAGGTGGGACATCACTATCATGTTACAGATCGCTGATCTGTCACATCACAGATCGCTGTGAGAGATCAGCGATCTGTCACAGGCAGTTCTGGAGGCTTCCTGAGGAAGCCGGCTCCCTGCAGGCCCCCGAAGGTCCCCGCCGCCATATTGGATCCGGGGACCTGCAGGGAAGGAGACACCCGCAGCAGCACTGCACATGTGACTAAGATCAGTGAGGTGTCATCTATTCCTTTACATCCTCCACTTCCTCTCCATTAATAAACTTTCTAGAGATAAAGAAGGGAAATTGTGTTTGGTAGCACTACCTCTCAGGTGGCTGACGCCACTATTGATGGTGGTGCTTCTACTGCTACTGGCTCTCACATTTTTAGCTGTGGTAGGTGTTTTATTTCTTTTACACTACCCCAATCATTGTCATTTCCATCTACATTGTGGCATTGCTGCTGACTTTTCTCATTTCTCTCTGTTCTCCTATTATTAGAATCTCTGTGTATTAACCAGATGACTACTCTTATCTCCTGCACTGCAGCAGGTATGCAATGCATTACAGTCTGGAGTACTTGTTCCATGTTTTATGGCTTTATCTTCATGCTTGTAGTGCTTATCTGTGAGCTGTAATGTTGTCTCACTATTCAGATTCACCTCATAATGGCTGCTGCATTCCCTGTCTTGGCTTTTATACAGGCTATGATAATTTTTTCTGATTGGTTTCTCTATACCATGTGATGTATTAACTGCAAACCAATATGGAAAAACCTATGAGGTCGACCCTAATTATATGTCAGCCTTTTATGACTGATGCAATTTTCTGCAATGTGTAATAATAACATGACGGACATTTTCATTAATCAAAAACTTGTTTGAATTCATCAAGACCTGTGAGTATAAGAAAATTTGACTTCAATTTGATTTGTGTTGAAACAATTCAATCATCTCTCAATATGATGTGGTCAGCTCCATGATGTCAGGATTTATGATGAAACCAGCATGGAGATACTCTATATGAAGATTTCTTGTGACCTCTATGGTCTCCAGCATTTCCACAGAGAATAAATGGAGTGATGACGAGAGTGTGCATCCATCGCTACCTTCTGTCCGGGCATTTCAGAGAGGGACACCGGGATTGGTTGGAAATCTCCACTGATCAGAAAGTTATCACTTGTTCTGTGGATTAAATATTGGGAATACTCTTCAATTTCCTAATTTAAAAGGTACATTTTTTTTAAGAAATGCACAATATTAACATTCCCTTTAAACAACTTCAGCCTGAACAAAACAAGAAAATGTACAGATTCTTCAATCTGATGGGTTTTTTTTTAATTTGCTCTGAAGAGGATGGTTGATTATAGAGACACAAAAATCTAAAGTTCAAAGCTCTTGCTAAGCTCAAAGGAAAATCAATGAACTTGTTTCTAGGAAGAAAACTGTGCAGAATTATAGTCAAAATGCTTTAATGTGTCTCACATTGATACTTTTAATTCTTTTATGTTCTTATATAAAGCAAAGCTCTAGTCTTCTACCCTCCAAGCTCCTCCTTCTAATTATGCTCCTCCTCTCAGTCCATGGACTCTACTTTTCTGGACAACCCCTTTATTTTTTTTTTTTAAATTATTGTTTAAATAATTACTTGCTTTGGCTATCTATGGCAATCCAAAAGACAATTCAGTAGAAATGTGCATGTGCCAAAGGCACTCCAGTCCTATGAGGCATTTCAAAACTAAGTTCTTGGGATTAAACTTTCCTGGAGTGAGGGTCTCTCTGAAAAAAGAGGTGACCAAAATATATCAACTCCCAAAAGAGTTTGCAAACCTTATGTCCAATATGAAACCTCCCAAAGCTTCCTGGATCCTGCGCCGGGATGCTTTTGTTTCAGACAGAATTCTTAGGTCCCTAAGCACATCAAGGGGTCATCATTTCCGGTGGCGTAAAGGTGTGGCCTGTAAAAAGTGTCCGGGGTTATGCAAAACTATATCCACATCAGGGTCTTCCGCACGGCAATTTACTAAAGTTTCATAGTTTTGACAGTTGAAGGTAGACATAAGTTCCTTCGAGGTGAACCTTTAGCCTAACATGTTTATCCAGAAGGAAATGAAAACCCCAAGGGGCAGACACTAAAAGCTCCACATTAGGGGAACAATTTCTTCCCAACTCCACAACGACCATCCAAAGAGTTCCCTGGATCAACGTTCCATCAAGTTGTTAAGTTCGTCAACATTACCTGCCTGCGGCATTTCCCTAGTGGGACGTCGCCCCAGACTGTAGTAATAATCTTCAACTTTCCCTTTACTATTCGCCTCGTGCTAAGATCTTGTCCTGACGGGGAACCGGCGTTAATTATTGAGATGATACAATGCGGTGTCTTGTTTTCAGGAGGGGGAGTAGGCGCAGAATGAGTAGGAAACAAATGAGAGCCATCATCCACCTTTGTAGGGAAACTGCTAAGCAGATCACGCTGAGTCCTCGCCATGTAGGTGGTGACGGATCGTAATATGGAAGATGTCAAATCAAAAGCAAACCGGATAATTAGACGAAAGGAAAAAATAAATAATGGCTGGTGTTTGTTCAGTAATTACAATGAAAACCCTGAGCTCAATTATCCTCATCCAGTCGGGGTGATTGTGAAGACAGAAAGGAGCCGCGATGTAACCTGACAGGATCAGTGTGAGTGGGTGAGGACTGACGAGTGTAGGGATGCGCAGATCCAAGCGAAGATTTGAAAAAATCCTGGAGAAAAGCATAAGAACACATAAGAGCACAAAACGTAAAATTTATTACATTAGGTTAACGCTAGAACTGCTACTCTTCAGCACACACCGTAAACAAACGTCCTTTACAGCACATAATAGTTATGCAGGGGTGTAGGACAATGCCATATTCAAACCCTCTGTGGGTCTATGTAGTGAGATAGCTTCAAGGTAAATCAGATTTAATAGACACTTTGATTAATTATATTGCTGCACCTGCTGTGTTGCACTATAATTGTGCCTTTCTTAGTGCCCCACGTAATACCCATCACTGTACCCCCTGGTGTCCTCCCATGGTGAAATTGCCACAACAATATATTAATACCCTCAGTGAACACTTTAGAAAATAATATTTGCCCTCTTTTTGTGAACCAGAAAGGAATAATGCCCGCTGTGTACTCATTTCATGGTTTCAATACACAGAGTGGCTCTATAAAGTCAGGGCTGCCACTAGAAATTTCAGGACCCAGTACTGTAAAAATTGTTGGGCCCCCTTGAGACTCCACCCAGGCTTCACCCCAGCTCATAGTTTTCCTGGGCTGCTCATAAAGGCAATAATGCTCCTAGAGCCTACCAAAACCAATGGTGTCACTTCAGTTCCCCCTAGAAATAATAATGTCCCCTGGATTCCCAACATATAGAAATAATGCCCACTGAGGTTCGCAGATATAGTAATGTCCCCTGAGTGTTCAATTAACAATTCATAATGCTACAAATGCCAACAAAAATTAATAAAGCTTTGTCAATGACTCATAACAAGTAATAAGTAGGAATGAGCAAGCATGAAAATGCTGTGATGCTCGTTACTCCAACTGAGAAATTCCTAATGCTCGTTTCAAGTAATAAATACAATACTCAGAAATCCGAGTATTTTTCTGACAGACTCTACAAGGAGGTCTGGGGGCAGTGGAAATGTTAAAATGGATGGAAAAAGTGCTGATTAGAAGGAGAATAGCATGGGGAGTACCCCTGGAAGCATCTCTGAAGATAGCTGCTGAGAACAATGGTGTCACAATTTTACTCCACTTTTAGGACTGACAATAAAACATTGGAAGACACATTCTTTCCTTTACACCGTGTGCAGAATTATTAGGCAAGTTGTGTTTGAGAGGATTCTTTTTATTGTTGAATAACAACTATGTTCTCAATCAACCCAAAAAACTCAGTTATCAAAGCTCAATATTTTTGGAAGTTGGAGTGTGTTTTTTTTTAGATTTGTCTATCTTAGGAGGATATCTGTTTTTTCAGGTAACTATTACTCTGCAGAATTATTAAGGCAACTTAATAAAAACCAAATATATACCCATCTCACTCGTTTATTTTCACCAGGTAAACCAATAGAGCAACACAAAATTTAGAAATAAACATTTCTGACATTCAAAAACAAAACAAAAAAAATCAGTGACCAATATAGCTTTCACCTTTCTTTATGATGACGCTCACCTTCCTTCCATCCATAGATTCTGTCAGTTGCTTGATCTGTTTACAATCAACATTGCATGAAGCAGCCACCACAGCCTCCCAGACACTGTCCCCAGAGGTGTACTGTTTTCCCTCCCTGTAGATCTGTCTCCAGAGGTGTACTGTTTTCCCTCCCTGTAGATGTCACATTTTATGAGGGACCACAGGTTCTCTATGGGGTTCAGATCAGGGGAACAAGGGGGCCATGTCATTATTGTTTCTTCTTTTAGACCTTTACTGGCCAGCCACGCTGTGGAGTATTTGGATGCATGTGATGGAGCATTGTCCTGCAGGAAAATCATGTTTTTCTTGAACGATACCGACTTCTTCCTGTACCACTGCTTGAAGAAGGTGTCTTCCAGAGACTGGCAGTAGGTCTGGGAGTTGAGCTTCACTCCATCCTCAACCTGAAAAGGTCCCACAAGTTCATCTTTGATGATACCAGCCCATACCAGTACCCCACCTCCACCTTGCTGGCGTCTGAGTCGGAGTGGAGCTCTCTGCCCTTTACTGATCCAGCCTCGGGCCCATCCATCCGGCCCATCAAGAGTCGCTCTCATTTCATCAGTTCATAAAACCTTAGAAAAATCAGTCTTAAGATATTTCTTGGCCCAGTCTTGATGTTTTATCTTATGTTTCTTGTTCAGAGGTGGTCGTTTTCCAGCCTTCCTTACCTTGGCCATGTCCCTGAGTATGGCACACCTTGTGCTTTTTGATACTCCAGTAACGTTGCAGCTCTGAAATATGGTAAAACTGGTGGCAAATGGCATCTTGGCAGCTTCACGCTTGATTTTCCTCAATTCATGGGCAGTTATTTTGCACCTTTTTTTTATCAACACGCTTCTTGCGACCCTGTTGGATATTTGCCATGAAACGCTTGATTGTTCGGTGATCACGCTTCAAAAGTTTGGCAATTTCAAGACTGCTGCATCCCTCTGCAAGACATCGCACAATTTTTAACTTTTCAGAGTCCGTCAAATCTCTCTTCTGACCCATTTTGCCAAAGGAAAGGAAGTTGCCTAATAATTAAGCACACCTTATATAGAGTGTTGATGTCATTAGACCACACCCCTCCTCATTACAGAGATGCAAATCACCTGATTTACATAATTGGCAGTTGGCTTTCAAGCCTATACAGCTTGGAGTAGGATAACATATATAAAAAGGATGATGTGATCAAAATACTCATTTGCCTAATAATTCTGCACCCAGTGTATAATGAATAAAGGATTTTAAAAAATATTACCGTAAGTAAACCAAATTTGAAATCTTTATTAAAAAATTGAAAACTTCTCTGTAATTTATGAAGGAAGCAAGAACTGACAAAAATTATTATTTATTATTTTTATATTTATATAGCACCATTGATTCCATGGTGCTGTACCTGAGAAGGGATTACATACGAATTACACATATCACTTACAGTAAACTAACAATCACAGACTGATATAGAGGGGAGAGAGGACCCTGCCCTTTTGGGCTTACATTCTACAGTATGGTGGGGAACGAGACAGTAGGTCGGGGGGTTGCAGCAGCTTGGGTGATGGTGAGGAGGTAGCTCCAGTAGTGGTGAGGAGGCAACTTGGTCATTGCAGGCTGTAGGCTTTCCTGAAGAGATGGGTTTTCAGGTTCCGTCTGAAAGATCCGAGTGTGGTTAATAGTCAGACTTGTTGGGGCAATGAATTCCAGAGGATGGGGATATTCGGGTGAAGTCTTGGAGGCGCTTGGGTGAGGAGCGAATAAGTGTGGAGGAGAGAAGGAGGTATTGGGAGGACTGGAGATTATGTGAGGGAAGGTATCAGGAGATTAGTTCAGAAATATATGGAGGAGACAGGTTGTAGATGGCCTTGTAGGTCAGCATTAGTAATTTGAACTGGATACGCTGAGGGAATGGGAGCCAGTGAAGAGATTTCCAGAGGGGAGAGGCGGAGGAGTAGCAAGGAGAGAGATGAATTAGTCGGGCGGCAGAGTTAAGGATGGACTGGAGAGGTGCGAGGGTGTTAGCAGGGAGGCCACAGAAAAGGATGTTGTAGTAGTCGAGGCGGGAGATGATGAGGGCATGCACAAGCATTTTAGTAGATTGAGGGTTGAGGAAAGGACAAATTCTGGAAATATTTTTGAGCTGGAGGAGACAAGAGGTGGAAAGAGCTTGGATGTGCGGTTTGAAGGACAGGGCACAGTCAAGTGTTAGGCTGAGTTCACACGTCACGGTTTTTTCGCGTTTTCGCGGCAGCTTTAAACGAGCAATTTTGCCGCGAAAAATAAGCATCCAATGCAGTCCTATGGGATTCCGCAATGCTGTGCTAATGCTGCGTTTTTTTCCGCGGCAGAATTGCTTCGCGGTAAAAACCGCAGCATGCTCATTAATTTAACGGAATCGCGGCGATCCCGCACCCATAGGAATGCATTGTTCTGCTTACTTTCCGCATGTGGCTGTGCACACCATGCGAAAAGTAAGAAGAACATTTCCGGATGGTATCCACGGTCCGGAGCAGAGGAGACTGTCCTCCGGGCTTTGGATACCATATCCCTGTAAAAAATAGAATTAAAATAACAAATATTGTTATTCTCACCTCCTGGCATCCCGCGCAGCCTTCCCACCTCTCTCCATGCTCCCGGTCCCAGTAATCCTTTGTGAGAATGACCGCAATGACGTCGAGATCTCACGGGAGCACGACATCTCGCGGTCATTTGCGATGACGTCGCGGGAGCACGACGTCTCGTGGTCATTCACGCAAAGGATTACTGGGACTGGGAACGTGGAGAGAGGCGGGAAGGCTGCGCAGGATGCCAGAAGGTGAGAATATTATTTTTTTAAATTATTTTTTACATTTTATGTTTTACTACTGATGCTGCATAGGCAGCCTCAGTAGGAAAAAGTTGGTCCCACTAGTCAAACACTATGTTTGACGAGTGTGACCAACCTGTCAATCAGTTCTCCAAGCGATGCTACAGATCACTTGGAAAACGCTAGCATTCTGCAAGCTAATTATGCTTGCAAATTGCTAGTTTTTCCGCGGGAAAATGACAGGAATTTAAAATGCGATTTTCCCGCAGAATGGAATTCCGGAATTCTTGTGGTAACTTCCGCGAGAGTTCCGCTACGTGTGCACATAGCCTAAGGCTACTTTCACACTTGCTTTTTTTTGCAGCGCGTTTTTCCCGCAAAAAACGCATGGAAAAAATGCATACAAATGCATACAAATGCATTTTTTTCAAGCATTTTTATGCGCATGCATGAAAAAAACGCAGCGTTTTTATGCGTTTGTATGCATTTTTAGTGTGTTTTTACCACGTTTGTGTTTTTTTCCAACATTAGTTGGCCCCTCACACTAACCCAAACCATGACTTTACTAACCCTAACCCTAACCCTTAACCAAACCATACTAACCCTAACCCTAAACCTAACCCTTAACCAAACCATACTAACCCTAACCCTAACCCTTAACCAAACCCTACTAACCCTAACCCAAACCCTAACCCTAAACCCTAACTAACCCTAAACCATAACCCTTAACCAAACCATACTAACCCTAACCCAAACCCTAACCCTAACCCTAAACCCCCTTAACTAACCCTAACTCTAACCCAAACCCCTAATTTCCATTGTCTAACCAATGGGCAACAAAAAAACGCATGCACAAAAAAACGCATACATGAGCATGCCAATGCGCACATATGCGCACCCATAGACTTATAATGGGTGTCTTGCTGTAAAAAAAAAACGCATTGCGCGAGCATGCATTTTTTTGAGGCAAGTTGGACGCCCAAAAAATGCAACAGGATGCATTTTGTGCGCCCGAGCGCACACCACAAAAAAACGCATGCGTGTAAAAACGCATTCAAATGCATGTGTATGCGCACATGAGCGCATCCCATGCAAAATATAGGGGAAAAAAAGTGCATGCGTTTTTTAGCGCTAAAATACAGCGCAAAAAAACGCAAGTGTGAAACCAGCCTTACTCCGAGGCAGCGGACTTCCAGTACAGGGGAAAGCGTGATGTCATTAATTGTGATAGATAGGTCAGGTAAGGAAGATCTGTGAGATGCAGGAAAGATGATGAGTTCAGATTTGTCCACATTGAGTTTGAGGAAGCGAGAGGAGAAGAAGGAGGATATGGCTGATATAGACACTTCTGACCTATTGAATATCTGATGGAAGAGGGACTCAGATACATCTTGTATTAAACATAAAGTAGAGCCCCATACACATTGTATTCAAATTGTCATGTACTGTTAGCCCTAGAATCATAAAGGCTGTATACTAAGTGCAAAGCCTGCAACAAATTTATTAGCAGAGTCATTCATACACCCTTGAAGGCACCAACTGTAGTATTTCACTCAAATATTGTGAGCAAAGTATAGTTGCGGTACTCCTACACTCATAAAAGTTCTGCACACAGTGCAAAGCCTACTAAAAATTAGAAGCAGGGACGTCCATATACCCTTGAAGGCACCAAATGTAGTACCTCATTCAAATATTAAGAAAGTGTAGTTCTCATACTCCTACACTCATAAAGGTTCTGCTCACAGAGCAAAGCCGGAAAAATGTCTAAATGTGGGTCATCCATCCACCCTTGAAGGCACCAAATATAGTGTCTCATTCAAATATTAAGAAAGTGTAGTTGTGGTCAGGGCAGCCATCGGGGCATGACAGCCCTTACTGCTGTATGGGGCCCGGTGAACAGCAGCACAGAAGGGGGCCTGCAGATCAGGGGCCCCGCTCCTGTGCTTCCAGTCATCGGGCCCCAAGTGCTGTGCATCATTGGGCGCCGGCCGGGCCTGCAGCGCACACATCAGCTGAGCCGCCACAGCGGCCGACATCCGGAAGCTACAGAAGTGCTGAAGGACCTGTGGTGACGTTCTCATTATCAGGCCTTCAGCATTGATCAGCTCCGCCCCCTGATCACATGACAATGACATCACCACAGGTCCTTTCAGCTCACACAGCAGCAGCTCCATCTTCTTCACTGCAAGAGTTCCATCATGAATAACATCATTCCTGTCCTGTATATATATATATATATATATATATATATATATATATAAATATGACTATCCTGCAGTATATCACTCCTCTCAGTCTCCTCTATATGGAACCCTATCCTGCCATACACTCTTGTCCTGTATGTAGTCGCATCGTGCAGTACATCCCTTCTTTCATGTATTTAAAGTTCCCTCATGCATAACATCACTCCCATCCTGTATATACAGCACTATCCTGCAGTACATCACTTCTTCCTGTATATAGAGCCCCATCGTGCAGAACATCACTTCTGTCTTGTATATACATACAGCTCCACTCTGCAGAACATAACTCCTCTCGGCCCCTTCTATATAAAGCTCCGTCCTGCAGTACATCACTCCTTTCATTTATATAAAGCCCCACCATGCAGAACATCACTTCTGTCCCGTACATACAGCACTATCCTGCACAACATCACTCCGGTCCTGCACACACAGGCCCATCCTGCAGTACATCAAGCCTCCGAGGTTACCTACATACACATGCATCCATGCACTTAAATCCATGAGGCCCCGTCACCCCCTCCAATTCATCATTCCTCACAGCTATCCTCCTGCCAGAGCTGGATTCACAGCTTCACTTCTCAGTAATACTGTAAAATGGCCACAGTGCTCCTACTGACTCATAGTACGAATTTTCTTTCACCTCAGTGCTGGATTCACAACTGCACTGCCAAGTGTTGCTTTACTGTCATTCATGCTGCTGATTATAATAAGTATTTTATCTTGCACCAGAGCTGGACTCACAGCTATACTGTTCAATACTTTTGTACTATGTCCTCCATTCTGCTGCTTTCTAGTAAGCTTTTATTTCACCTAGGTTCACGTTTTCCTCAGGTTCACACATTGCATATTTATTTCAGAATTTCACAGCAAAGTATTTTTTTATTTGTGTGCTACCCTCCCACACACAGATTTTATGTAAGTACAGATTTTCAATCATTGGCAGCATCAATCCAACTAAGGCTAGTTTTACACACGCGCACTGCTCTCCACTGAGCACCGGATTTACTTCATAATCTACGAAAACCATGATTCTGATGGAGCCATTCATTACTATAAACCCATTATGGACACGGGTCAGACCAAGTATTTTTGTATGTGTGAAAACAAAAACAAAAACACTGCCTGAATGGAGACCAGACAGTGTCCAAAGTGACTACATTGGCTTCATAATAGAGATTAGCTCTGCTGCGTCCTGTCGAGGTTTTCATCGCAGTCCTGTTCTTTAGGATTTTAGCTATAGACAGTACAATGGGAAGAACCCCCAACACTGAACTCATCGGAGACCATTGTATGTGAACCTAGCCTAAAGAGCCATTTTACCTTCTTGGATACATTGTAACAAATCTGTGCTGCTGATGGAATTATATGGCACACTCTTTAAAGCACCCATACATATTAGATAGCTATTGGCAGATTAATATAACTAATAACTAATATCTCTCCTGACTCCCACATACCCCGGAAGATTAGGCTTGTCACAGGATTCCTGTGTTATATATTAGAAAGCCATTACCAGAATCATCCGTCTTCCATCCAGACTCCCCTGTCTCTGCCTGACTGCCTTGCTCTTGCTCTAGACTCCTCTACCCTCCCTCCATACTCCTATATCCCACCAGATTCCTTTATTCTCCACAGACTCCTGTACTCCATCCAAACTCATCTGTTTTTCAAATCACTCTGTCACCATCAGATTCCTTTAGACTCCTCTGTCCTCCTTCTAGACTCTTCTGTCATCCCTCTAGACTCCTCTGTCCTCCCTCTAGACTCTTATGTCCTCCCTCTAGTCTCTTCTGTCCTCTTTCTAGACTTTTCTGTCCTCCTTATAGACTCTTCTGTTTTCCCTCTCGACTCCTCTGTCCTCCCTCTAGACTCTTCTGTCCTCCCTCTAAACTCTTCTGTCCTCTTTCTAGACTCTTCTGTCCTCCCTCTAGTCTCTTCTGTCCTCCTTTTAGACTCTTCTGTCCTGTTTCTAGACTCTTCTGTCCTCTTTCTAGACTTTTCTGTCCTCCTTATAGACTCTTCTGTTCTCCCTATAGACTCCTCTGTCCTCCCTGAAGATGCTTCTGTCCTCCCTCTAGACTCTTCTGTTTTCCCTCTCGACTCCTCTGTCCTCCCTCTAGACTCTTCTGTCCTCCCTCTAGTCTCTTCTGTCTTCCTTTTAGACTCTTCTGTCCTGTTCTAGACTCTTCTGTCCTCCCTGTAGACTCTTCTGTCCTCCCTCTAGACTCTTCTGTCCTCTTTCTAGACTCCTCTGTCCTCCCTCTGGTCTCTTCTGTCCTCCTTCTAGACTTCTCTGTCCTCCCTCTAGACTCTTCTGTCCTCATTCTAGACTCCTCTGTCCTTCTTCTAGACTCTTCTGTCTTCCCTCTAGACTCCTCTGTCCTCCTTCTAGACTCCTCTGTCCTCCCTCTAGACTCTTCTGTCCTTCTAAACTCTTCTATCCTCCCTCTAGACTCCTCTAGACTCTTCTGCCCTCCCTCTAGACTCTTCTGCCCTCCCTCTAGACTCTTCTGCCCTCCCTCTAGACTCTTCTGTCCTCCTTCTAGACTCTTCTATCCTCCCTCTAGACTCTTCTGTCCTCCCTCTAGACTCCTCTCTCCTCCCTCTAGACTTCTGTTCTCCTTCTAGACTCCTCTGTCCTCCTTATAGACTCTTCTGTTCTCCTTATAGACTCCTCTGTCCTCCCTGTTGACACTTCTGTCCTACCTGTAGACACTTCTGTTCTCCCTTTAGACTCTCCTGTTTTCCCTCTCGACTCCTCTGTCCTCCCTCTAGACTCTTCTGTCCTCCCTCTAGACTCTTCTGTCCTCCCTCTAGACTCTTCTGTCCTCCCTCTAGACTCTTCTGTCCTCTTTCTAGACTCTTCTGTCCTCTTTCTAGACTCTTCTGTCCTCCCTCTAGTCTCTTCTGTCCTCTTTCTAGACTCTTCTGTCCTCCCTCTAGACTCCTCTGTCCTCCTTCTAGACTCCTCTGTCCTCCTTCTAGACTCGTCTGTCCTCCCTCTAGACTCCTCTATCCTCCTTCTGGACTCCTCTGTCCTCCCTCTAGACTCTTCTGTCCTCCCTCTAGACTCTTCTGTCCTCCCTCTAGACTCTTCTGTCCTCCCTCTAGACTCTTCTGTCCTCTTTCTAGACTCTTCTGTCCTCTTTCTAGACTCTTCTGTCCTCCCTCTAGTCTCTTCTGTCCTCTTTCTAGACTCTTCTGTCCTCCTTCTAGACTCCTCTGTCCTCCTTCTAGACTCCTCTGTCCTCCTTCTAGACTCGTCTGTCCTCCCTCTAGACTCCTCTATCCTCCTTCTGGACTCTTCTGTCCTCCCTCTAGACTCCTCTCTCCTCCCTCTAGACTTCTCTTCTCCTTCTAGAGTCCTCTGTCCTCCCTCTAGACTCTTCTGTCCTCTTTCTAGACTCTTCTGTCCTCCTTTTAAACTCTTCTGTCCTCTTTCTAGACTCTTCTGTCCTCCCTCTAGACTCTTCTGTCCTCCTTCTAGACTCTTCTGTCCTCCTTCTAGACTCTTCTGTCCTCCTTCTAGACTCCTCTGCCCTCCTTCTAGACTGTTCTGTCCTCGCTCTAGACTCCTCTCTCCTCCCTCTAGACTTCTCTTCTCCTTCTAGACTCCGCTGTCCTCCCTCTAGACTCTTCTGTCCTCCTTCTGGACTCTTCTGTCCTCCATCTGGACTCTTCTGTCCTCCCTCTAGACTCTTCTGTCCTCCCTCTAGACTCTTCTGTCCTCCCTCTAGACTCTTCTGTCCTCCTTCTGGACTATTCTGTCCTCCATCTGGACTCTTCTGTCCTCCCTCTAGACTCTTCTGTCCTCCCTCTGGACTCTTCTGTCCTCCCTCTAGACTCCTCTGTCCTCCTTCTAGACTCTTCTGTCCTCCCTCTAGACTCTTCTGCCCTCCTTCTGGACTCTTCTGTCCTCCATCTGGACTCTTCTGTCCTCCCTCTAGACTCTTCTGTCCTCCCTCTAGACTCTTCTGTCCTCCCTCTAGACTCTTCTGTCCTCCCTCTAGACTCTTTTGTCCTCCTTCTAGACTACTCTGGCTTCCCTCTAGACTCTTCTGTCCTCCCTCTAGACTCTTCTGTCCTCCTTCTAGACTCTTCTGTTCTCCCTCTAGACTCATCTGTCCTCCTTCTGGACTCTTCTGTCCTCCTTCTGGACTCTTCTGTCCTCCTTCTGGACTCTTCTGTCCTCCCTCTAGACTCTTCTATCAGCAGTTTATTAGTTTTTGAATGCACGGTAATTCCTATTTTATTAGCCTGTACAACAATCTAACCATGATACAACAGCCCAGTGCAGGATGGCTCAGTACATGAAGTCGAGCGATGCTCCGGAGGCGAATGCAGCTTGTTTCTGCACTATACAAGCCCTCCGAGGCAGCGGACTCCTGTAATGTATTGCTAACGTTCAGATGGAGGTCACAGGTGTTAATGTCTCTCTCCTCATGTCTGGCCGTGATTCATTTATTTTTAGAGAATTTATTGCAGGTCTTTGGCTTTTATCTTGGGTCACAGTGAATTGTGGGGGCTGCGGGTAATTAGCATCTTGCATAATAATGACAAATTAACTGCGACCTGCATCTCCGCTAACGGTGTGAGAGAAAATGAGAAAAACGACAAATCCTCAGATTAAATACGGTGTATTCTAGTGTTACTGCAGAACCCGAGGAGTGCTGAGATGGCGCCACTACTCATGACCCCAAGGGAAAGTCACCATGATAGTGTGTCTATCCCAAGACAAAAAGCAGAGAGTCGGGGAATTGTGCTGTACTCCTCAGGACGTCTCCACAGCCGGGATGGATGCACACAGCCCAAACTTTACAAAAAGTTGAAATTTGGCGAAGTCTAATTTATTCTTATTCAAAAAGGGCATGGAAGTGTTATTTTTGGGGGCACCGAGGGTACGCTACTAATATATGGAAGCACAAGACAATACGGGTCCTGCAGACACCAGTACTAGTGCCGGATGCAGCTTAATGAACGTCCCCGGACTCACATTCAACTGAAGTGTCGTGTGGTGCAGAGATCCACAACTCCCTGCACAGCAATAGACATCACTTCCATGCACTACCCACCACCTTGTGCTGACGATAGAGGAGGAAGAAGCTGCTCACCGTAGGATTGAGTTAAGATTTATCCATTATCTTTTGTGTATAAATGAGGAGAGGAGAGTGCCAGGAGGGCAAACATTATTACATGAAGGGCTTAGGATGAGGTATATTACTACAGGAAAGGCCCAGAATGGGGGACATTAATACAGGATGGCGGACATTCCTACATGAAGGGGCCAGAATGGGGGACATTACTACAGGGTGGAGACCATAACGGGGTAAATTATTGAAATAGAGGACCCAGGACGGAGGCGATTATTACATGATGTGGGCCAATATTACAAGAATTGGGGCATTCCTATGGGAAGAGGCCAGAATGGGGTACATTATTAAACAGATGGCGAGAACAGGCGCCATTATTACAGGATGGGGGACATTATTGGAAAGAGGCCAAGATGAAAGAATATCATTACAGGGGCCCATGGATCTGACCATCATGCTGGTGGGGCCCCGGTCCACATTTTGCACCTGGTTCCATAAGACTCTGGTTACACCACTGTTATTACTGTTACTATTACTAAGGCATTCAAGCAATAAGTTAGTGGGGGTAAGTCCAGAAGTTATCTTGGGGCTACCATACTCCAATTATGCCCCTGCACCCATCCTACATAAGGTAAAAAGTTGTTAGGCATTTAGATATAAAAGGTGGGCAGCTAATAGCGGATCTTACCTTTTTTAATGCCAGATTTTGACAGAGACCTTGCACTAAGCGTTACTCTGTGCAAGACATGTGGCAGATCCACAGATTGTGTCGGACCTTAGCGGTCACCATGGTGGAATGGAGGATCAGCAGTTACTTTCAGTCGTTGCTGGTGGCTTAGTTGGCAGGTTCAAGGTCAGAATTCCCAGTTGTAGGTCACTGTGCCTTCTGTATGTAGAGGACCTCCAGGTCCCCCCACAGATTACAAATGATCGCTCAGCTTCCAAGAGGGGATTACTTTGTAATCTGCTTCATAGTTTGGGTAGGGCTTGTCCAAAGCTGAGGTCCCCTTTGTATAAACCTCTGCAGGCATTACAGTACACCTCTCCTAATGTTGGTGAATATCTGACAATTATGAACTCCATTATTACTTTTAGAATTTTTTTCTTTCTGGTATAATGCTTTATTTCCCTCTTCTCCTGTGACAAGATATGATTGTATCGTTTCTGTCAGTTCCGTGACCTAGAAGGCGTCAGTTTTATTGATATTGCTCATTCGGCAGAGAATCTCGCCAGCTACAGACGGTGTTTCCTGGGTGGAATATGCGCGGTGTTGTCATGTCTCTGAGCGTGGACTGCTGGGAATTGTACATTATTTTCCCTACAATTAATTTCTCTCTTCTACAGTGGGATTGTAATGTCACATTTTATTATTTATTGTATCTCCCAGGCATTGCTCGTGTTGCTCGTATTATTAAACAGATGGGCCCGGAGGTGGCGTTGTGTGTGTGTATTTTCTTGACCTAGATGCTTACAAGTGAATTCCGTATATTAAATATTCCTCGGTCATATTGTACGGCACGTGCCAGCATCTCGAGGACAAGCGGGAATCTCATCACACAGGTCTGAGCTATCGAGTCGCATTCTATTAATCATTTACCATTTTGTTACTATGTTATAATTTTATTATTGTATTAAAATGTATCAATGGCCCCGAGAGTAAACATTCTAATCTTGTTTGGAGGGGTTTAGCCCCTAATAAGCAATTACATATATGTACATTATTGTGTGACTGCTGAAGAAGTATGAAGCAGTCTCAGGAGGTGAGCCCAATTGTGATGGTGTGATGTGTTATGTGGGTATCATTTTGTGTCTATTTATATTTTACGGATTTCCATAGTGTTCTCTTGTTGCCCTGTATCATTCCATGTATTCCCCATATTGTCTAGAGTCTCAATTACCTTCCAAAAGTCTGATAATTGAATTAGCTCACTTACTGTCTGCAGCCTGACTGTATCTATGTCTCTTGATGACTCCCTGTAGTACCTTAATCCTCAAGGCACCTTTGTCAGGTCTGGGAGGCCTGAAAACCGCCCCAACCTGTCTGACTACCCCTGGACATAAGGAGGGGGCTGGGGAGGACAGGAGCTGTACAAGTCAGACACTGTGTTGTGATGATCGTGTGAAGACAGTACGTCAGAGAGAAGGTGAAGCGCATGGACCCATTTTATCCTCTGTCTGCTGGATTATTGGACTCTCATCTCCTTGGACATTCATCCTCTTACTGAACTGCATTTGTGTTCTGGACTATTGTATCCTCAGTGTGGTGGATTGTTTATGGACCTTTTAGTTTTGCCTATAATAAAGGTCTTGGGATTGTTCACACTTCCCTCACTCTGTTGATTGTGTGGTATCGTGACACCTCTCCATACACTGCGGGTGACACGCTAACAGCGGTGATCAGGGCTGACTCTGATCATGGTACTTAAACCACTTAGATGCCACAGTCAATAGCGACCATAACATCTAAGCGGTTAGAAAAAAAAGGGAGAGGTAAGCCAGTTTGTCATGGCAGCTGAAGACCTATTGATGACCCCCCGCGTCTACCATCTTTGTAATCCTGTGACTCCATCCCAAAAACAGGGCATGATGGGAGATTGCTAAGTTTACATTAAACTGCATTTATGATGAATTGCTGCAGTGTACATCAAGGAGTCAAGGGGTCTCAGGTTCAAGTCCTTTAGGGGGCAATGCAACACAATGTTTAGTTAAAATATATATATAATGTGTATAGAATTATGTTGCCCCCAAAATAATTTAAAAAAAATCATAAATTCAGAAAGAAAAAACATCATTGGTATCGTATCGCCGCATCTGGAAAGCTTTTAAAATATTACATTATTTATGCTGGTGGTGAACGTCATAAATCAAAAACTGCGGAAATCACTTTTTTTTAAGTCATCTCGCCGTGTATATTCTACTATCAATAAAAACTAAACTACTCATAAATCAAGTCCACACATATCCATATTCAGCAAAATAGAAAGGTATGGGGCTTTTTACTAATAGATTACTGCGCCTGGTACTGTGGCAGTTTGTTTTGCAAGTATCATGTGTTCATGATTTTTTGGAGGAATGTTCTTTTGATTTGGTGAAGCCATGTTGTCATGATGTATGGATGCCATGTGTTCATGATTTGTGAAGATCATGATTCCATGAGGTATGAAGGCAATGCTACAGTATTTTCAGCTGTAGAGGTCACGTGTTCTTGATTTGTGGAAGCCATGCGTCCTTGATTTGTGGAGGTCACGTGTTCTTTATATGTGGAGGCCAAGTGCCCTTAATTTGTGCAGGCCATGATTTCTTGATCTAAGATCTTGATCCGCTGCCTCAGAGTAACCTTTGACTCTGCCCTGTCCTTCAAACCGCACATCCAAGCGCTTTCTACCTCCTGTCGCCTCCAGCTCAAAAATATTTCCAGAATCCGTCCTTTCCTCAACCCTCAGTGTTCTAAAATGCTTGTGCATGCCCTCATCATCTCCCGCCTCGACTACTGCAACATCCTTTTCTGTGGCCTCCCTGCTAATACCCTCACACCTCTCCAGTCCATCCTTAACTCTGCTGCCCGACTAATTCATCTCTCTCCTCGCTACTCCTCCACTTCTCCCCTCTGCAAATCTCTTCACTGGCTTCCATTCCCTCCGCGTATCCAATTGAAATTACTAATACTGACCTACTAGGCCATCTATAACCTGTCTCCTCCATATATCTCTGAATTAATCTCCCAAAATCTTCCCTCACGCAATCTCCGATCCTCCCAAGACCTCCTTCTCTCCTCCACACTTATTTGCTCTTCACCCAACCGCCTCCAAGACTTCTCCCGAATAGCCCCCATCCTCTGGAATTCTTTGCCCCAACACGTCCGGCTATCAACCACACTCGGATCCTTCAGACGGAACCTGAAAACCCATCTCCCGATACCTTCCCTCACGTAATCTCCGGTCCTCCCAAGACCTCCTTCTCTCCGCCACTTATTCGCTCCTCACCCAACCGCCTCCAAGACTTCTCCCGAATAGCCCCTATTCTCTGGAATTCTTTGCCTCAACAAGTCCGACTATCAATCACATTTGGATCCTTCAGACGGAACCTGAAAACCCACCTCTTCAAGAAAGCCTACAGCCTGCAATGACCCCGCTACCTCCTTCTCTCTCACCACTACCGGCGATATCACCTCAACCAACACCGGAACTGCTGCAACCCACCAACCTACTGTCTCCTTCCCCACCATCCTGTAGCATGTAAGCCCGAAAGGGCAGGGTCCTCTCTCCCCTCTGTATCAGTCAGTCATTGTTAGTTTGTTTACTGTAAGTGATATCGGTAATTTGTATGTAACCCCTTCTCATGTACAGCACCATGGAATAAATGGCACTATATAAATAATAATAAAAAATAAGAAGAAGAAGGCCATGTAATCTTGATCTGTGGAGGCCATGTAATCTTGATTTGTGGAGGCCATGTAATCTTGATCTGTAAAGGCCATGTAATCTTGATCTGTTGAGGCCATGTAATCTTGATCTGTGGAGGCCATGTAATCTTGATCTGTAAAGGCCATGTAATCTTGATATGTGGAGGCCATGTAATCTCGATTTGTGGAGGCCATGTAATCTTGATCTGTGGAGGCCATGTAATTGTGATCTGTGGAGGCCATGTTTTCTTATTTCTGCCCTTTTCCTCGGTGAGTCTTCACTCGCAGCCATGCCACCACCCTATTTACTTGATGCACTTTTTCAATAAAGCTCGAATCTAAAAAGAATAATTGTAAAATCTTTTCCAGCTTCTTATTTTCCATCGAACATCTTTCAATTCTCACGACTCAGGAGGCATCGGTTTTTTATTTTTTCTCATGTTGTTTTAAAGCGGCTTGGCGTTGTGTAATAAAATGGTTTCATGGACCGAGGAGACTGCCGGTGATATATTATTTATGACGACTGTTCTCTCGAAAACAAAATACAATCGTTGAAAGATGCGAAGAATCTGCAGACGATGTCCTGAGAACGTTTCTTCTTCTAGAAGAGCGACGTGGTGAACATAGAGGTGAGCGTAAGGTGTAACAATGTGACGTGGGCATGCGATCGCTACGTCGGATGTTTCTATGTACAACTATAAACATTTCAGAAGTTTATAATTGCTTATTGACAAAGACAAAAAGTTCCTGTAAATTCTTAATATTTCCAGTGTTGACCGGTTGTGATGTTGTGATATGTTATGTGGGTATCAGTTTGTGTATATTTATATTTTACGGATTTCCATAGTGTTCTCTTTTTGCCCTGTATCATTCCGTGTATTCCCCATATTGTCTAGAGTCTCAATTATCTTCCAAAAGTCTGATAATTGAATTAGCTCACTTACTGTCTGCAGCCTGACTGTATCTATGCCTCTTGATGAACCCCCTGTAGTGCCTTAATCCCCAAGGCACCTTTGTCAGGTCTGGGAGGCCGGAAAACCGCCTCAACCTGTCTAACTACCCCTGGACATAAGGAGGGGGCTGGGGAGGACAGGAGCTGTACAAGTCAGACCTTGTGTGGTGATGATCGTCTGACGACAGCATGTCAGAGAGAGTAGGGGAAGCATATGGACCCATTTTATCCTCTGTCTGCAGGATTATTGGACTCTCATCTCCTTGGACATTCATCCTGTTACTGAACTGCATTCGTTTTATGGACTATTGTATCCTCAGTGTGGTGGATTGTTTATGGACCTTTTAGTTTTGCCTATAATAAAGGTCTTGGGATTGTTCACACTTCCCTCGCTCTGTTGATTATGTGGTATCTGAGAAGGACCCCTTGACACCCTTATTTCTGTCTTGGCAGCTTCTGGGCCAAAGATGGATGGATGCTGGCCCAGTTGCTCCACATCTCCTTTTGCTCTCCTAGCCCACCAGGACTGTACGCAGTCATGGGCATCATGGGCTGTCCGCGCCTAGAGCCGGTGATCACAGAGACAAGAGATCGGCAGATCAGGAGAATGCAGCGTCATCTATAAAATACCGGCAGGGCGGGCACCCTCACCCCTCTAGTACACAGGGCACAATGACCACTCTAATCGCTTCCCTCGGTGCGGCGTTCTTCATATAAGCAAGGTGAATAGATCTGCGCTTTTCGAAAATCGTTATTTTGACAATTATTTAATTAATACTTTTTTTTATCTCATTGGGTGAAATATTTGCAATTTAGCAAGAAAGAAATGAAAGCTTTGGTTGTGTTTGAGCTGTAATATTTCTCAGCACCGGCTGCGTGGGTAATGACTGAATTTACTTCTGTAGTTAATAATGAAAGCTTTCCAGCCGAGTTGGTCTAATTCAGTCCCAGAAAGGTTTTTTCTTTTTTTTGGTGACCAGATTCATACACCTGTGCAAATGTGGGGCAGCGCAGCAAGACACAAAATGAGCAGGGGAAGGAAAAGACGACCGTAATGTTCCACTAAAATTCGGAGCTTCAGAAAAACATATTCTATAAAGTATCATTGTGTAAAGTAAACCGCTTCAGAGGAGACGAGCTGCACCGCTCAGAGACCCTGGGACGGGAGAAATTTCCAGTATTAATGAAAATATAATGGGAGGGGAGAAGTATTGTGCAAGAATACTGGGTTGGATGATCGAGGGACACAACTGGCACATTGGGGATCTCCACTAGAGGTGACCCAATTGATTCTAAACAAATTGAATTTCTCCCAAAATTCAGATTCCAATTAATCCAAATTTTTAGGGATTTGTTTGTCCCACTACAGTAAAATGATGTCCAGCTAAAGTCTGAGAGTTGGGAAGGGGTTATTGAAATAAACTCATATTATTCCCCTCTCCTTGGTCCATCTTATAACTGGCCGGTTCCTCCGATTGTCACCTTTTCAATCTTCTCTCTCCGGGTCTTACGGCAGGCGCTGCCACCAACTAGCCCATGCACATTTACATTGGGTGCGTCTGCTAGTCAGGAGATGTTAAAATTTTGGTTGATAGGTGTAGGTAGCAATTTTAAAACAACCTGAAAAAAAAAAATAGATCCAACTTTTATCAACCACAGGAGGTTTCAATATAAAAAAAAAACTAATAATATCACACCAGAACTCGTAAAATGCTCCATTTATTGCTACTTTATTACAGAAGATACCATCACATACAGGCTCCTCCAGGAAATTGAAATTAAGAAGGAAATACATGAAAACATCTTAACAAAATTGTTTTTTTTGTTTACACGAGATTGAGGAAGCGAGAGCGGCGAGATCAAATAAATAAAAGTATGTTTGTTGGCGGAAGAGGTGACTTCAGATGTGTCCTGAATAACGACCGGGCAGGAAGGACGGTAACTCTCATTTCTTCACACATGGATGTGACCATTTCTAGATACAGAGCAGATGATTTCATTTATTTTTTTAAGTGACTAATGGTCATATTATCACAAAGTATATAATTGTTATCTATATAAACAGTAACCGTAAATATCCAGTTATATGTGTTAGGCTGACATGGTGAGATAGATCCTCAAAGCCCAAGGTCCGGCTGGGCACACGGGCATCAGTGTAGCAGACGGATGAGGCAAGCTGGAAACAGGTGGCAGAAGTACTGGAGACTGAGTTGGATCATGAGACCAGGATCATGTAGCAGAGGTCCTGCAGACCGCAGGCAGACAGGAGACCGGGAGCAGGTAGCAGAGGTCCGGGAGACCACAGGTGGCCTGGAGACCGGGAGCAGGTAGCAGAGGTCCTCTAGACCGCTGGCAGACAAGAGACCGGGAGCAGGTAGCAGAGGTCCTGGAGACCACAGGTGGCCTGGAGACCGGGAGCAGGTAGCAGAGGTCCAGAAGATCGCAGGCGGATAGGAGATTGGGAACAGGATAGAAGAGGTCCTGGAGACCACAGGCAGACAGAAGACCAGGAACAGGTATCAGAGGTCCTAGAGATCACAAGTGGACTGGAGACCGGGAACAGGTAGCAGAGGGCCTGGAGATCACACATTGGCAGGGAATGGGAACAGGATAGCAGAGGTCCTGCAGACCGCAGGCGGACAGGAGACCGGGAGCAGGGAGCAGAGGTCCTGGAGATCACACATAGGCAGGAGAACGGGAACAGGAATGCAGAGGTCCTGTAGGATGCAGGCAGACAGGAGACCGGAAGCAGGTAGCAGAGGTCCTGGAGATTATATGTGGACAGGAGAATGGGAAAACAGGATAGCAGAGGTCCTGGAGACCACAGACAGATAGGAGACCAGGAGCAGGTACCAGAGATTCTGGAGGCCATAGGCGGCCTGGAGACTGGAAGCAGGTAGCAGAGATCCTGGAGATCGCAGGCAGACAGGAGAATTGGAACAAGATGGAAGAGGTCCTGGAGACCACAGGCAGACAGGAGACCGGGAGTAGGTAGCAGAGGTCCTGGAGCCTGCAGGCAGACAGGAGACTGGGATCAGGTAGCAGAGATCCTGGAGATCACGTGCGGACACGGGAATGGGAACAGGTAGTGGAGGTCCTGGAGGCTGCAGGCATTTAGTATTCTGAAAAAATGAGGCAACAAAAAACTCTTAAAACCTTAGGTGTGTGTCTTGGAGAGACTTATTTAGGCCCAAGCAGATGATCCCATTGGTTCATGCTGGGCCATCTGCAAAGTCCAACATGAGGCACCACAGATTTCAGTTGATTGGGGTGAGGGGGATTAAAGTGCGGATCCAGGACAGGAGTGTAACAGTAAGGAGCCTTTATATGCCTCAGATAGCGTAAATCAAAATAATTTGCAGTAGTTTGTGACTGCAGATCAGAGCCTGCAAAGCTGGCAGCATCCCTGGCACCATTGGTGATTAATAGGCTTGGCACGACGCCATCACTGTGGTGTAACACACTCGTGGCATCACGCCAGGTCAACTAATGGAGGCATTTTTCCATGGTGGGAACTCTGATGTGTTCATGTTCTCTAGGATAGCGTGCATTTTTCCTGTCTGGAATTCTATTATTCCATCCCATCCCTCTTTTTATAATTACTGTATATGTAGAAGGTAGGATGGAATTCCTGTGCTTAAAACAGTGTTTACACCTTGATGGTAACATTTCACTACTTTTTTGGTTAAGTAGGACAACCCCCTCAAAAACTAGGACATGTTCAGTTGGAGCACAAAAGGGATTAACTTCCAGGATCAGAGTTTTCTCCGATCCCAGCAGTTGTAGTTGAAGGCAGTGTATTATAGCTCTGAGGGGGGCACAGAGGTTCATGGTGATGAAACTGTACTTTACACTGCAGGAACAAGCACCCAACTGTGATGTGCCTTTACCTCATTAGACGGGAGCAGGTTACAAATTGTTACATTTATCTAAACTGAAGCTATAGCAGCATAATTAAAATTTGTTACAAATCTCTACTTTGTGTCTACAGCTCCTGTATAAATCTATGTGTCACCCTGGTTACAGACTACAAATAGACGTTATGTAGTTAGATCCGTTATCCATTAATTAATGCCAACTATTGATGAGCGATCACTAAAATTTCCAGATGCTCACTGCTCTAAGCGAGTGTGGCGCCCCTGAGGGTTCAGTCGCCACAGAGGTACTGCACCTCCCCCTGAGGCGTGGTGCCCCACCATCCAGGTAAGGTGGAGACACCTGACCACACTCCAACACCTGCATCCCACACAACACAGTAGTGTAGCAAAGCACCCTTTGGTGGCTCCCTGCTTGGAACACGAAGAATGCTGGGAGGCGGGTGGAGTTTAGTTTGCAC
Organism: Dendrobates tinctorius; assembly: GCF_039654945.1. NCBI lineage: Eukaryota > Metazoa > Chordata > Amphibia > Anura > Dendrobatidae > Dendrobates > Dendrobates tinctorius. The sequence continues at coordinate 9,626,334 of NW_027361899.1, read as the reverse complement.
CAAAAGAGCGGGAAGGGTTTAGGATTGGGTCAGTCTGTGAGAGGATCCCCTGAGTGGGATGGATGAAGGAAGTGCTGCAGCTGACCTCAGTGACCTGGGTCCGCTGGCACATGAAAGGGACATTGATAGAAAGCCTGACTCTCTCCATAAGATGGAAAGGATTTGTACGGAACGTTAGGAGAAGGGAACTAAGGACTAGGGTTAGAGCAGAACCCTTCCCAAGTTGACAGGGCAAGGCCGGGGCCCGGTCCCCAAGGTTGTATGGATACTAATGGTCCTGCAGCAGACACCGGAGGAATAGAAGTTGTCACCACTTTATTCCCACACCAGACTTAGGGGCACAACAGCATCGTGAGTGAGCTGGGACTAGGTAGTAAGGAGTCCCCGAAGCAGGCTACAGCTGTCTGCCATACAAGTAGAGTTCATAGGAACATCTGACAGGAGGAACTGCAGTGTAACTCAGTACTGTGAGTATTTCACTCTAGACGCTAAGAGGGAGACGTTCAGAAAAGGCACATGTTGGCGGAGTGTTGGAAGGGAGGACTTCATCTTGCTTGGAAGTTGGCTGAGCCCCTGACCCGGAGGACATGGCACGGATGCGGGCCCTTGTACCACAACGGACTGTAAGTAAAGATTTGGAACTACATGCCCTGGTGTCCTCCACTTATTCCTGCGTCAACCTACTCAGCACCGCTACATCTCCCGCGCCTGACAATGGACCATCTACGTGTCACTTCTCCTACTGTGATGAGCGTCAGCATACGCTGAGTCGTTTTCCTTTTGAATGAGTGGACCCTCTGGGCCTTGGCACCCACCCACCTAGGGCGAGCTTACCTAGTGACAATCCACCCCCTATACAGGGAGTGTCAGGGGCAAGACCAAGGGGGTGAGCCACCACAGTAGCTGGACTAGACGACCGGCTCAGGGAAACAAGACAAGGCGAGACAAGACGTTGGTTCAAGGAAACTTCATTAAGGAACACTTCTGGGTACAACAGGTGCAAAACGTGAACACACAAAGTACATAAAGCAAGATGTGTGCAAGGGCACGCCAAGGTCCCAGGCATGAGGAACACTTCAGGGTCTAACAGGTGCAAAACGTGAACACACAGAGTACATAGAGCAAGGTGCGTGCAAGGGCACGCCGAGGTCCAAAGCATAGTACGTGCAAATGGTAGACAGAGGCACGAGGACTTCGGACTCCGGACAGCAGGCAACAATCAACTGGGACATCAGGTTCTGTAGCTCTGAAGATGATCGGCAGCTTCCGGACATCCGGAAAGCAAACCAGGGTTACATGCAAGGAGACAAGACAAAGTTAGAAACAGGATGCGTGTCAATGAACACGCCCGAGTCAGGTTCACAGGATGGAGGCCTGTGCATGCCAAGGGGCATGCCAGGAACAGGTACAGGGACGGTGGCCTGCGTGTGCAGAGGACACGCCAGGGACCAAGATAGGGTACGGTGGAATCAGAATCCGGGGTTCTGGCATCGACCGACAGGGTCCAGGAATCAGACTGCGGAAATCAGCTCCGGACATCAGGCCGCAGTCATCTAGGTCCGGACCTCTGGCAGCGGTCGGCAGGTTATGGAATCCGGCAGGCAAGACAGGGTTCAGAGCAGAGCAAAGTAAGAAAAAGACTTTGTGCAAAAGTAGCACAAAAAGGCACAGTGCGAAAACCAGCATGCGTGCAAGGGAGCACGGAAACCACGGCTGGGGCACCGGCAGGCAGTACCGATGGTGCCATAAGCAGGTGGGCACGACTTAGAGGCGGCCCAGCTGCGGCTCACACAGCCGGTAACCACTATAGCACTGGACGGCAGGTACGGCTGAGGCACACAGGCGAGCACGACTAGAGGCAGCACGGCTGAAGCACAACAGGCAGGCACAGGGCGACCAGGCGCATGCATGAGGGCACGGAGCCACAAGGCAGGGCTAGGCAAATGTACAGGAGAGAGAGGCGTGCGAAACGGCACGGAAAAGCCTAGTACGAAAAGTGCAAGGGCGCACGAAACATCAGAGACAAGGCATAGGATAAGAGGCAGAGTCCTGCACATGCAGAGGGCATGCCAGGGGCAAAGTACAAGACGAGGCCTGCGCGCGTGGAGAGACACGCCAGGGACAGAGTCTAGCAGTGGAGCGTAGGCCGAAGCCCAGAGGCGGGCCAAGGGAGAGCCTTGGGACTGGACAGAGTACAGAGCGGAGGCCTGCACGTGTAGAGAGGCACGCCAGGGACAGGGTACAGAACGGAGGCCTGCACGTGTAAAGAGACACGTCAGGGACAGGGTACAGAGCGGAGGAGTGCACGTGTAGAGAGACACGTCAGGGACAGGGTACAGAGCGGAGGCCTGCACATGTAGAGAGACACGTCAGGGGCAGGGTACAGAACGGTGACCTGCACGTGTAGAGAGACACATCAGGGACAGGGTACAGAGCGGAGGCCTGCACGTGTAGAGAGACACATCAGGGACAGGGTACAGAGCGGAGTCCTGCACGTGTAGAGAGACACGTCAGGGACAGGGTACAGAACGGTGACCTGCACGTGTAGAGAGACACATCAGGGACAGGATACAGAGCGGAGTCCTGCACGTGTAGAGAGACACGTCAGGGACAGGGTACAGAGCGGAGGCCTGCACGTGTAGAGAGACACATCAGGGACAGGGTACAGAGCAGAGGCCTGCACGTGTAGAGAGACACGTCAGGGACAGGGTACAGAACGGAGGCCTGCACGTGTAGAGAGACACGTCAGGGACAGGGTACAGAACGGAGGCCTGCACGTGTAGAGAGACACGTCAGGGACAGGGTACAGAACGGAGGCCTGCACGTGTAGAGAGACACGTCAGGGACAGGGTACAGAACGGAGGCCTGCACGAGTAGAGAGACACGTCAGGGACAGGGTACAGAGCGGAGGCCTGCACGTGTAGAGAGACACGTCAGGGACAGGGTACAGAGCGGAGGCCTGCACGTGTAGAGAGACACATCAGGGACAGGGTACAGAGCGGAGGCCTGCATGTGTAGAGAGACACGTCAGGGATGGGGTACAGAACATAGCATAACAAGGAAGCATAGCGAGGACAAACAAAGCACAAAGGTCAAAACGAGACAAAGCACGAGGGACAACACAAGACAAAGCATGAGACAAGAGACAGAATAGGAGCATGGAGCTTGTGCAGAGACGTACGACAGAGCAAAGTGCAAGGGCATAGAATAGAGGAAGCAACCCAGCAGGCCAAGCAGCCATGCAGGGAAGCAACACAATATTCAGGCCCTGAGCATAGGAAGGGGCGGTCTGATATAGGGCATAGCACCTCCACTTTCGGTTCAGGACCAGGGAAGAACTTCCAGTTCAGATCCTCCAGGATCACAGGGAGCAGTCACATGATCAGGATTCCAGACATGCAGAGATGATTGCATAACCAGCCAATGCTGGAGCATAGGAAGGACACATGATCAGGGGTTCTAGACATGACGAGATGATCACAGAAGGCAGAGCAGAAACGCAGGCATCCTGCAGCTCAACAGACATGAGGTGAGTGTGCACACTGCTCTAGGGAACATGCAAGATAGCAGACACGAGATGCGCGTGCACACCGCTCCAGGGGTTCTTGAGGTAAAACAGACAAGGCGGACATGACAGACATGGCGGATATGACACCTACACTGCCCTGTGACTCCAGCCCTGCCTGTGGAGGGCTATAACATCTTTGCTGCACCATACCATCTGTCCCAGAGGATCTGTCTGCAGCGTCGGCTTAACATCTTCATTGCCGAACACCACAGGTGGCGTCACAAATCACTCATAAACTTTATTCCACCACTCATCCCCTTTTACATGGGCGCCCAGGGCACCGACCAGGTCACCGTTGCTGTGACACCTCCCTCTGAGCGACCGGCACGGTACCGAGTACCCCACAGCCCAGGGAGGGCGACCCACAAGCAATTCCTAATACTCGCAAGCTTGTTTCGAATAAGGAGTATAATGAGAGTCAATGGGAAAGCTGAGCTTTTTTTCCAACAGACCCTACAAAGAGGATCAAATGGGTGGAAAAAGTGCTGAATAAAAGGAGAACAGCATGGGGAACACCCCTGGAAGCATTCCTGACTCGCAGATCACTGCTGAGAACAATGGGGTCACACTTTTACTCCACTTTAAGGTGTGACAATAAAACATTCAAATTCGATGAGAAATTGCATTTTACAGGAAAAAAATGCTAATAAAAACATTTTTTCCTGTAAAATGACTTCTATATAAGCAAAATTTAAATTTTTTTTTTTTTTTTTTAAATCTATAATTTAACCATAGCATGCGTATTGGGGGCCTTTTAGGCCACCATGCTTACTTTTTTGCTATTATCTGCAAAATTACTTTTGTTAGAATGTTGAAACTCCAGGTGATCCTCAAGTATGTCAATGTTGGTAATATCCAGTTATTCATATAATTTTTTTCATAGGCATTTCGGTGTAACAATGCTTTTTTGGTGAAAACCACATCTGTACGGATTGGGGGCCTTTTAGGCCCCCATGTATTTTTTATCATGTTCACGGTAGTGTTTGTGTCTCAAGTTACTTTATTTGTACTCAGTAATGCTGGTGGAGGGGCCAGGGTGTGGATAATGCCATATGAGGATGCCATGTGATTTTTGGAGGGAGAGATAAGGCCATGGCATCATCTCAGGTCCTTCTGAACACAGTAATGAGCTGTGTAGAGAGCAATGGGGACAGTATACACTGTGAGCTAATTGTGAAGGACCTGAGATAAGAGAAGATGTTGAGAAGTCTGATTCAGTTTCAGTTTCTCTGATTCTAAGAAGGCTGCAAAGGGTAAAGCTATTGAGCTACAGACATCCAGAGAATTGCACAACACCTAAAAGAAAACATAAAAGGTAAGAGAGGGTGAGAGGAGGGATGGGGCACTTTACACTTACAGTGTGTCACACTCAAGCAAAGCGTGGACAACCCTGATTGTGTTCATTGTTTTTTCTTATAGTTTGCGAACATCTAGTCATCAATGGCACAGTCTTCCTCCAAGCGTCTAAGTGACCAAGAGATTGAAGCAATTGTGTTTCAAAGTGATGATGAAAGTGAACTATCTTTGTCCGATGACGAGTACCTCCCACCAGAGAATCAAACATCCTCAAGTGATTCTTCTTCTGATGATGAAGAAGTGAATACAGTGGATCCTCAAGAAGTGATGAGTAGAACATCCAAAACGAATGCTTTTTGGGACAGTAACCCTACATTAGTCGGACGTAATGCAATCCATAATATTGTGAGACAGGCTCAAGGAGCTGTGGGAAGTCCCAGTTACTTTTCCCCTTAAGACGTATTATGTACTTTGTTTCTGATAATATTGCAGAAGAGGTCCTTTTATGTTCAAACCTAGAAGGAAGACGTATCGCTTCTGCAAAAAATAAGTCCTGGAAAAATATCTCAAAAGAGGAACTTTATGCATTCATTGGACTTTTACTGTTGGCAGGGAGTCAAAAATCGTTTGATGTTCCAATACGAGAATTATTTCTCGACCCACTTTCTGATTCACACTATAAGGCCTCTTTCACACATCAGGTTTTCGCCGTCAGGCGCGATCCGGCGCTTTTGACAGAAAACGGATCCGGCGAAATGCAATGCCGGATCCGGTTTCCCCCCCATTGACTTGCATTTGCGCCGGATCGCGCCGGATGGCCATGCATTTCATCCGGTTTTCGCCGGATCCGGCAATGTGTCGCGATCCGGCGTCTGGAAAAAACGGCTACTGTAACGTTTTTTGTCTCCGGCGAAAAAGCCGGACACGCCGGATCCGGCGCGTCCGGCTTTTTCACACAATGAAAGCCTATGAGCGCCGCAATGCGCCTGATCCGGCGAAAGCCGGATCCGGTGGCCGGATCCGTTTTTTTTGGTCTGAGCATGCTCAGTAGCTCTGCCCACAAGACATATATAAAAGCAAGACAGTGGGACCCACAGCCACACCCAACATGCCACCCAAGAAAGCAACCAAGCGCAGCAGGAGAAGGCAGGAGACCACTGCAGCACCATCAGCACCACCACCACCCCAAATGGAGCAGCAAATGGAACATGCTGAGGAGGGGAGGCCAGCAGCAGATGAGAGACGGTAATTATCAAATCCCCCATTCCTCCAAACTAGGGCTATTGAATATCAAGATATTCATTGGCCCTTTGTTTCTCTTTATTCAACAGCCGCCCAATAGATGCAGCAGCAGCAGCAGCAGCAATGGCAGCAGCTGGAACACCACCCACAGGCATGGAGTGTGGCCACCAGGAAGACAGCATATCATCTTCTAGGAGCCCTCCCTCGCATCGTCAGCGTTTGACGGTAAGTTTTTATTTCCAAAATCCATCATCTCTGTAATATATGTCTATTCATTGCCTTTTATTTCAAAACAGGATTCACAAGATGAAGAGGAGCTCCCAGAAGAAGAAGGAAGGGGTGGACAGACACCTGGAGTGGGCTCACAATTGGTAAGTTTTTTGCATCAAACGCAGAAACACAACATCACACTACACACAACACATAGAAAACAATGTTCTGCAGACCACACACAGCAAACAAATGCCTACATCCAAAGACATAACATTTTTTGTTTTCTTCTCTAGTCTTCCCAATCTGGTGCTCGGCCAAGAGGTCCTCGCAGTGCCTCCCAGGGTCGTCGGCGACAGCAACGCCGCGGTCACCAGTGTGTAAGTATAAATATTTTTGCTTTGTTTTTTTGCACTTTTTATTTCATTTCTTTTGTGGAGGCTAATTATGTTATTTTTGTCTTTTTCTTTAACAGCCTTCACAGCGTGCTCCCGACTCTGACGGTGAGGATGGAGGACTCGATGTGGACCACCTCATCGATCTCGTCAGAGAAAGGGAGCCACTCTGGAATATGGCTGACCGCCGCCACGCTGACCTTATCGTTACCCGACGACTCTGGGAGGAAATCTGTTCGCTCCTTGTGGGCCGCTGGGAGGACCTCGATGTTCGGGCCCAGATTAAAGAGCGTAAGTATATACAGTACCGGTTGCTTGATGTAAACCAGTGTTTCCTGAACTCCAGTCCTCGTGGTCCCCACGGATCATGTGTTCAGGATTTCTATTTACTATGGAAATCCTGAAAACATGACCCCTGGGGACCATGAGGACTGGAGTTTGGGAAACACTGATGTTGTATACTAACCACTCCTTTCTCGTTTCAGGGAACAGAATTGTGAATCGGTGGCGGTCTGTGAGGGATCGTTTCAAGAAGGAGTTCAATAAAGAGATGCGGGCCCTGAGTGGATCTGGAGGACGCAGGAGCAAGTACAAGTACGCACAAGCCCTGTCGTTCCTCCGGGAAACAATGGTCACTAGAAGGTAAATATTACACACCACATGTGAAAAAAAATGTTAGATGTAACTTTTTTTTTTCAGCCAGGGCCATACCATGTCAGTATTTTAATAGTTTTTTTTTCTCTTTATTCCACAGCACGGTGAGCAGCACTCGGGAGCCTGCACGATTGGACCCTTCTGAGGCGATCCCTGAGGAGACCGGCACCGAGGGACACTTCGACCGCCCCGGTACATCTGCACCTTCCCAGCCTTCCCACACATTCGACCCATCTGTCCCATCCACCAGCACAGGAGCATCGTGGCCGCCTACATTACATGAAGCTGCTGGTGAGGAGATCGCTTTCCCTTTACCCCACCCTTCTGCCCCTGCCACCTCTAGTACACCTGCTGGTACTGGGCGGCAGCGGCAGAGGGGTCAGGAAAAGAGTTATGCACCAGAGTTCTTGCATCTGAATGCATCTTTCCAGAACTGTCTAAAAGTCTTGTCAGAGCAAATCTCCGCAGGCTTTCAGCAGATCAACTCCAGCATTCTGGAGGTGAAGACACTTCTGCAAACCATGCATTCAGAAGCAAGATCTTCGCCAAACCACACCTTTTTCCGGTCTGTTGTGGAGCGCATGGCAACACTATCTCCTACCCAGCAGATGCATGTAATGCATTCGTGCCACGGTGCTCTACAGCAGGTTACCTCCCAACCTCCACCTCCCACCACTGTAGTTCCTCCACCTGCACCCCCTCCAGCCACTTTCCATCCTCCCCCTCCTATTACATCTGCACCCCCTCCAGCCACTTTCCATCCTCCCCCTCCTATTACATACCAGCAACCTCACCAGTACCAGCAACCTTCCCAGTACCAGCAACCTCCCCAGTACCAGACATCTCCCCACTTCCAGCAACCTGCCCCATACCAAACTCCTTCCCCGTACCAAACTCCTTCCCCATACAACTTTCCATCAACATCATCTGCTCCTACAGTCCCTGCCCAACCCTCCACTCCACCGCCCACCACCTCTTCTGCCTCCCACATGTCCACCCATTCTGTAGCTTTTTCCACACCATCACCTCTAACTGTTCCTTCCCCACCAAGATCCCAGTCCTCTCTCCACACTCCCATTGTCGAAGTGTCCCGCAGCCCCTCCAGCAGTATTTCCACCCCACACTACACCGAGTTATAATGTTTTTTTTGTAATAAAAATACCCATTTGGTTGGTTTCAAACCTTTATTAAAAAAGTTTTTTTAACTTTAAAAACAGTTTACACAAAAAAAAATATTTTAAATAAAAGTTAAATTATTGTTTACACTGGTTGTCTGTCATTTCTTTCTGCGGCGAAATATGTTTAAAAAAAAGGTTAAATACAGGGTATTTAAAAGGTAAAAAGGTATTCAAAACCAGGTATATAACTGTGGGTAAATTTTAGCTTTTTGCCACAGTTGTGTTCCTGGTTGTGTTTGAAGCAAAGTATTTCACCTAAAAAGTTGTGTTTATTGTTGGTGATTTCCTAACAATGTACACAACTTTTGTTAAAAGGTGAAATACTTTGCATAAAACACAACCAGGTACACACCTGTGGCCTAAAGCTAAAAATAGAGACCATGACAAGATAGCCAACTTTGGTTGGCAAAGGTATATACTGTTGGTCCAGAAGGTACACAAGTTTGGTTAGGGCACAAATCTTTCACACTCTGTCATCCTGCCAGTGTACTCTGCCTTGAGGTGACATAAAGTATAGTGCAAAATTGTCCCTCATTACTGACACCGTCACAGAACTTCTAGTGGTAATATTTCCAATGACAACATCCATCTTCGCCAGTAACTTGCTCTTCTCTCCAACCTGCACTTTCTCCTCTACAACCTGTCAAAGAAGGGCTGTAGGAACACGCTATATATAGTTTTCCAGTAGCCAATCCCGTTCGGAAGGCCACAAGGGTCAATTTTAAAAACCAGATCCGGCGTAATCCGTCAAAAAACGGATAGAAAAACGGATAGAAAAACGGATGAACCGGATGAGACGGATCTGGTTTTGTCTGTCAAGAACAAGACGGATCCGGCAGAAAACCGGATCCGGCACATCAGGTTTTACAAAACATTTGCCGGATCCGGCATTCCGGCACAACGCCGGATCGCGCCTGACGCCGAAAACCTGATGTGTGAAAGTAGCCTAAGGCGACAATGTCAGTGGACAGATATGAGGAAATTAGAAGACACATTCGATTTGATGATAAGCGAACACGTGCCTTGAGGTTTGAAAACAGACAAATTATCCCCTATCAGTTATATCTGGAACATATTTATCAAAAATTGCACCAAACTTTACAATCCTAGCACCTATGTTACAGTAGATGAGCAACTTGTACCGTTCAGAGGACGCTGCAAGTTCATACAATACATGCCCAGCAAGCCAGCCGAATATGGAATCAAAATCTTCTGGATGTGTGATTCTGCAAATTATTATGGCATAAATGGCGTAATCTACTGTGGCAAAGAGGTTGGTGCACCAGTACAGAAGGATCTGGGGTCTGAAATTGTCAAAACTCTTGCTGTTCCAATATTCACTTCCAGTAGAAACATTACCATGGACAATTATTTCACTTATGTTGAAGTAGGCAATTTTCTGCTTCAAAAAGCTATTACACTTGTTGGTACTATCAAGCCAAACCGATGAGAAATTCCAGAAGCACTAAAACACAATCGTCAGCGAGCACTTTATGAGAGTGTCTTTGGATTCAATAACAAAGCGACTTTGGTATCTTACAAAGCGAAGGAGAAATCAGTGATTTTACTCAGTACCATGCATCACAATTGCAGTATTGACAGCAATGACAGAAAATTAAAACCAGAAATCATCCTGCATTACAATAAAACAAAAGGAGGTGTAGATGTAGGGAGGAGGACCCCCGCAGAGTGTCTGGGCCGGAACCAAGGGGACAGCCATCTGAGTTCCTAAGGAAACAGTACCCGGGGAGCAGAGGAGGAGAGTGGACTGCTGAGAGTGACAGGACAGCAAGGGGAGGGACGAGTATAAAAGGGACAGGGAGTGGAGGGGAGTCAGTTGGTGATAGGAGCAGGAGACGGAGGGGGCGTGAGAGAGTGGGAAGGACACTGACAGTTGAGAGGCGACCAGCAGCAGAGGGTAGATACACAGTGGCCCTCAGGAAAGAGGCGCCGAGCCTATCAACAGGGGACTGTCTTTCCACCACAATCCCGGGTTACGGCCTGCCCCCGGTCATCCTCGGCCGTTACCGCTAAGATCGAGCCCTCTGTGGCCTGTCCGCTCCCTCTCCCGGCTGCTGCCATTCCTCTTCAGCCCGCGGTTGCGGCCTACCCGCTGCCACCCGCGGACGCTGCCGGTTCATGTCAGCCCGTGGTTGCAGCCTGTCTATCACCGCTCACAGCCGCCTTCACCCCGCTGCAGTCGGCAGTGGGGACCTGTTCCTCGTCAAAACAGACACTCTGCACACAGCCCCAGGCTGTGCATGCGGCCAGTAAACTGCCACTCTTGAGCACTGCGACACCACCCTGCTTGGGGACAGGAGTCCCATTGAACTCGCTAACAAGCACAACCCCTCTGTTACAACAGGGGGTTACTGCATCTCAGGACTCCATCAGGGCCTGTTGTGCCCCAACTCCTCCTGAGCGCTGGGGCGCCCGAAGACTACTCCAAATCTTCAGCAGCTGGGCCCAGTGGCTGCGACGCCAAGGCAGCCTCATCAAAGACTCCACAGCAGCCTCATCAAAGACGCCACAGCAGCCTCATCAAAGACGCCAAAGCAGCTTCATCAACAACGCAGCTTCCACAGAGACACCGAGGGACGTCAGGACGGATAAGTGACATTATAGAGTATAAGGACTCATAGAAGGCCATACCGTGGCCCCATAGTAACCGGCCTCGGCCGGGTTAGCCGTGTTCTTTCCAAATAGTGTTTAGTTGTACGGAGTCCCTGTGAGGACAACTGTTGTTACCCCTTTTTGGTTGCTTAGTATAGCCCTAGCGGCTTTAAATTATAAAGAGTTTGCTTTTCAAAGTTCAACCAGTCTCGCGTCTAGTCACTGCATCCTGCGAAGATGCTGTTACCTACATAGACAAAATGGATGAGATGGTGGGAGAATATTCATGCAAGAGGCAGACAAAACGATGGCCTGTAGTACTTTTTTCAAATATGCTTGATGTAGCAGCCCTAAATTCATTCATCATTTATACAGAAACTCATCCAGAATTCCATGCACGGAGAAAGGACAGGAGACGCCTATTTTTGAAGGACCTTTGTCATGAACTTGTAATGCCTCACATGATACAGCGAAGCGACGTGAAAGGCTTGCTAAAGCAAACTAAAGAAGCAATGAAACAGTGTGGCGTACAGTTTCAGATGATTCCAGGGCCAGGAGAAAGAAAAAGAAAGCACTGTTTCATGTGTCCAAGAAACTTAGAAAGGAAAACTGAGAGATTTTGTTCAATTTGTAAGGAAAATGTCTGCAAAGAACATTATTCCAAAAAAATAACTTGCCAAAATTGTTTGGAAGACTAATATAATAGAAAAGAAACATAATATAAATGTAGCTGCAGCTAGTTTGGTATAGATTTCTATGCATTTTTGTGCGTTTTTTCATATGTTTGTGTGAAATTTGGAAAAAAAAAATTTGGGGGGGTGATTTCGGTGAAAAATTATAATTAAAATTTTGTTTACTAATCATATTTTATTTAGCAGTTTTAAAATAAACTTGTAAAAGTTATATAAGTGTGTTTTTCCATATGATTTCCATGGGGGCCTAAAATGCACCCAATACGTTAATATGAAGATTTCTGATGTCACGCATACTAGGGTTAAGTAACCAAAATTGATTTTTTTTTTAATTAAAAAATAGGAAATTTCAGTGTAATTTATGAAGGAAGCAAGATGTTAGACACCAGGATTCTCCTTCTGCACGGGATGGATCTCAAGCCTTGTCTGGTGCTGTGTTTCCCATTCAGCCTCAGCGATGACTGCTTAGCAAAGACTCCAGACCCAGCGCCTTGCCCAGGCTCCTGCTGTATGAGTGGTTACTGCTGGCTCTCCAGCTAAGCCTATGGTGACTACTAGTTTACACGTGCAGTGCTGTGCTCTGGAGCCTAAGTCCAGATTTCACCCTACTGAGCATGTCCATGATATGGTGCCTTCCCATTGGTGCTCAGATGTCAGGTGCTCTGGTGATGTGGCAGTTTCAGACTGGTCCAAAGGCAAGGTCCTGTCTGTCTGGACTTGAGCAAGGTATAAAAAGCTCACAATGGCGCTCGCCTGTGCGCTAGTATCATGTGTGTGGTGGCTACTTTACCACCCTGTGTGGACATGTGCTGCTAATAGCACTGCGAGTATTGGTCTAGACAGGCAGTGTAGGGTGGGAACTCCCGCTTGAGTTTAGCATCTGCACTGGGTGTCTTCAGGCACACTGTTTGTCAGAGCAGTGTCAACCACCAGTTTAGTGTTCCCTGGGGGTTTAAGTTATAGGGACCCCAATTAGTATTTTTCTATAAGGCCAGAGTCACACTAGCGAGAAATACGGACAAGTGAGAGGCGCAAAAAAATTGCATTGCACTCGTCCCAATGTTAATCTATGGGGCAGCTCCCATCAGCCGACTTTTTCTCAGCCGTATTATACGTGCTGAGAAAATCGCAGCATGCTGCGATTGTTACCATATTACGCCCATAAAACACCAATGCAAATATATGGGGGTGAGAAAAATACCTATTACGCATGGATCAGATGTGTGACTTGCGAGAAATATGCATCGGTGTCCTGTACAAAAGCCGGAAATTCAGTGCGCGATACTGTAAAATCACACTGACATGTTTAATAAAGAATAGAAAGAATAGATATATACACATAGAATGCATATATATATATATATATAAATATATATATATTTACATGTCATTGAGTCACATATATATATATATATATTTATATTTCATAGAATTCTACATAGCAGAATAGTCGCTAAATCAATTGCCGGCTTCTGTAAAATCATTACAAAACCCGACAAGAAATGACACTTGGTTTACATACAGTAAACCATTTCATTTCATTTAGTTTTTTATATGTCTTTGACTAATAATTAGATTAGAGTATGTGTGTAAAATTTTGGACATGTAGGTGTTAAACTAATGGGAAAATTCATTGAAAAAAATTGCGTGAGCTCCTGCGGTATTTTCACCGCCAGAGAGGGAAAGCCAGTGAGTGAGGGCAGATATTAATAGCCTAGAGAGGGACCATGGTTATTGCGCCCTCGGCTTCAAACATCTGCCCCCAGCCACCCCAGAAAAGGCTCATCTATAAGATGCGCCTTTTCTGGTACTTAGCCTCTCTATTCCCATTGCCTTTAGCAGTGGCTCATGGGTTAATAATAGGTTAATGTCACCTTGCTATTGAAAGGTGAAAGTTAATAATGGAAATGTGTCAATAAGACACATTTCCATTATTAATCCTATAGTAATAAAGGGTTAAAAAAGACACACAGACATTAATTAAAAATTGTTTTAATGAAATAATGACACCAAGTTTTTGACAAAATATATTATGCTGCAAATCCAACAAAAGCCCTTGTGTTGTAAAAAAAAAATATAATAAAAAACCAACAATATCCATACCTCCCTGCCGTTCAGTCAGGCCCCCCGCTGCAATCCATCACAAGGGGTTAACTAGTTTACAGTGCTTATGCTACCGGCCCGGCTGTAGACTACTGCAGAATGAATGAAATAATGTCTGCGCAGGCGCCCCAGCTGACCGGAGATGAACTGATTAGCGTGGGAAAGTTTCTGAACTTTTTATTGATTTGAGCGGTCAATGATGAAAAACACACAGAGAAATGACATGCAGCGGATTATATTCTGCACCAAATCTGCAAGTCAAAAATACTTAATGTGTGCATCACACGCCAGGTTTCTCATTCACTTTGCTGGCATCAAGTTTTGCTTCAGTTTTTGTCAAAAATCAGCGGCGAAAAAAAGAGACAAAAATGCACCAATCTGCAATGTGCTCACACAGCCTAAATTTTATAACAAGTGTTTTCGGGGTTATATTACAATGAAATCTACCCAAGAATATGTAAAAGACTAAAGGTACTGTCACACTTAGCGATGTACCAGCGATATGACCCGGTCAGGATCACTGGTACATCGCTAAGTGGTCGCTAGTGAGCTGCCACACAGGCAGATCTCACCAGCGACATCGCTGGGGACGGGGTCGCTACTTACCTGTCACACCAGGCGATCCTGCGTCCTCCCGCCCGGCTCCACGCGTCGCTCGTCACAGCAGGAAGCGCCGCAGGAAGCTGATGACGAGAAACAGTACAGGACGTTCTCGCGCGATCAGCGATAACCAGCGGGGGAGCGGTCGGAGGTAAGTATCAGACACAGCGCTATCACTAGCAATATCGCTATAACATCACAAGTTATAGCGATATTGCTAGCGATATCGCTTAGTATGACATGCCCTTAAGGGTGAGAAATATTATACTGATAAATTTTGTAAACAAGTTTTAGGAGAACACGTAGTACTGTATGGCTGAAAAATCTAATCCAGCAAAATTTGTAAACTTTTTTTGGAGTGTTATATAAAACAAAAACGTACCTCAGAACATGTAATAGTGTATGGGTAAATGTTAGGCGTCAGGTTTCTGCGTCTGCTCTGCAGGAATCCAGAGCCTCACATTCTGCGGTCTCCTGCTGTCTTTCTACTGCAGAGGAGATTACTTTGCAGCAGACCGCTCCAGAGACTAAGTTCCTGTGTGCTCCTACTGGGCATGCTCATGAGACGATCTCCCATTGGAGATCGGGAGTCATGTGCCCAGGTCCTGTTCCAGATCTCATTGGTCCATCTCGGAGATCTGGAAGGTCCCGCACGGCTATAAAAAGTGCGCATGGCCATTCCGCCATGCGCTAGTATAGACTATACTGCTATATGTGAATGGTGACGGATGTATGATTCTGGTGACTGACTCATTTGAAACCCCTTCCCTCTGATAATACGTATGTGGATAGGGAATTAGTTTAGCAGTCAGCGCCAGTCAGTGGCAAGCCTTAGGCCACTGTGCACACCGCACCTCTACGCTAGCGTCCGACATTGCGCTTGCTTTCCAGCTTTGTCTTCGAGCGGCAGTGTCCTGCGCCGCGCCGCAGTTGCAGCCCCTCTTGGTGCTCGCAGTAGCGATGCCGCACACACGGTAGGTCTAGAAGGACGCAGCTCCTCTGTCTTAGGTCCTGCTCCTGTGACCAGATACCGTGTGTGCATTTAGCTGAGGCCTGTGACACTAACAGGCTCAGCGTTTTTTGTATGTTTATGTTGCGGCGCCTCTGTGTGTGAACAGAGCCCGCTCTGCGCACTTCGGGTGAAGTTGAACCCATGCGCATTATACCGCCATATTGCTCTTGCCACCACTAAGCAGTAGTCATATCATCTACTGCACGGTGGATCCCGAGCGGCAAACGCACTTTAATATTATTTTTATTTAGTGCGTTCCGCCGTTACTAACATACTAGCGCCAGGGTCTGGCTAGTAATGGCAGATCATCAGCAACTCCTACAGTGCATTCGCCAGCTAGAGGGCCGGTTGGCTGCTCTTGAGAGTGTTATCGCAGCGGCGAAGTCTTTGGAGGCTGCTGTACAGGCGATCGCAGAGGCAGTTTCTCGTATGTCCACGTCCTCCCACGCGCCGAGAGTTACCCACCTCCCGTTGCCCGATAAATTTTCTGGTGATAGTGCCTCCTGTAGGGGTCTCGTCAGCCAGTGCTCTATCCAGCTGGAGTTACTGGCTGCGTGATTCCCTACGGAGAGGGCCAAGGTGGGGTTTATTGTTTCCCTTTCTGTCGGGCAAGGCGTTGGAGTGGGCTACGCCACTATGGGAGCGTGGTGACCCAGAGGTTTGGACCGCTGCTCAGTTTTTAACAGCTATTAAGCAGGTCTTCCTGGGACCATGGGTCATGCACGACACCTCTCTACAGCTTCTGGCTTTGACTCAGGGATCCCTCTCGGTTAGTCAGTATGCCGTTCGTTTTCGGACACTGGCTTCCGAGCTGGAGTGGTCTGACAAAGCCCTCATCCCTGTGTTTTGGAGAGGTTTAGCTGAGCATGTTAAGGATGCTCTTTCTACCAGATAGGTTCCTGCAAGTCTGGAGGAGCTGATTGCCATTGCCACCCATATTGATCTCCATTTTTCGGAGCGCGGGCTGGAGCGTGCTCAATCCAGACAGAAGGTTACTCCGGCTCCCAACCTCTTTGAACCTCTGGAATCACCCGAGCCAGAGTGTTCACTCCCAGAGCCCATGGAGGTGTCTCGCGCCAGTCTCGAGGCGCGTCCGGCACTAAGCTCCACTTGCGGCTGCCACTGTCAGCACTCTGTTTACCAGGATAATGGGGCCCCGCAATGGCCAAACTCTGCCACCGGGCAAGATCTTTGTCCCCCCTCACCTTTGGCCGAAGGTTCTCGCGTGGGCCCACGCGTCCAGGGCTGGTGGTCACTGTGGCTACATGCAGACCACAAGACTCCTGGCAGGGTCGTATTGGTGGCCGCAAAGGGCTTGGGACATTAAAAAATATATTCAGGCATGCACCTCGTGTGCTCGGGTAAGCTTCCTTAAACAGAGAGTGGAGACGTCTGCCGACACACTGCGGCGTCCCACTTCAACTTATGCTCCGGGCGGTTTTTTCGCTCCTGTGGTTTCCCACATGTCCCTTCTTAAACCTGGCAATCTTGCCACCTCTGATACCTTCCACGTGTCCCGGTTTTCCGTGTCACCTACCGGGACATCAGACTTGCCTTCGGACGAGTCTGAGGCCTATGCCTCTGAAGGGCACAGGGTGGTGGATTGGAGGGGGCCCTAGGAGGGGGGTAATGTTAGACATCAGGTTTCTGCGTCTGCTCTGCAGGAAGCCAGAGCCTCACATTCTGCGGTCTCCTGCTGTCTTTCTACTGCAGAGATTACTTTGCAGCAGACCGCTCCAGAGACTAAGTCCCTCTGTGCTCCTACTGGGCATGCTCATGAGACGATCTCCCATTGGAGGTCGGGAGTCATGTGTCCAGGTCCTGTTCCAGATCTCATTGGTCCATCTCTAGCAGCAGTCATATCATCTACTGCACGGTGGACCCCGAGCGGCGAACACACTTTAATATTATTTTTATTTAGTGTGTTCCGCCGTTCCTAACAGGTAAATATGTGAACAAACAAGCAACATTTTCAAATGCTTTTTTGTACTGTTATTGTTATATACCATGAAAATGTGACAAAGCACATATTCCTCTATGGATGCGTGGTCTAATCCTGAAATATTTTTCTACCCTTTTTGTAAGTTTTACATATCACCATAATGCAAAAATAACCGTGTTAAACTGCATGGATGAGTCATTGAGTCCATAAAAAATTTTTGAACAAAAATATTTTGAGTGTAGTTGATGTACTTATACAGTCATAAAGGCTTTGCAGAAAGTGCAAAGCTGGACAGAATTGTTGCCCAATCCGTGCTGAGCAGGCTACAATATCTCTGTGTTATTTCTTCCTCTATTCCCACCTGGTCCGCATGCAAAACTTCATGTTTAATTGTGAACAGTGACTGTTTAAGTAGTCACAGAAGTGAGAAAGTTGTGCTGACTATGGTGACATCACTGCTCAACATCTTTGTGGAGTTTTCAATGTCTTGCAGAACAAAACAAATGTTTGACATCTACATCCACTCTTCAGTTGTTATGTATGGTGCTGGCCAGAATACCGACAGGCTTGTTCGAGCTGGTACTTGACCACTGGTTTCTGCTGCTCACAAAGCCTTGCCAGCATGTGCAATGTAAAGTAAGTGGATAGTGACATTGCACATCAATCGGTGAGCTGGCATTTGCATGTGCTGCTGTAGCACAGTCAGAGCAGAGGCAGCTGTAGCCGATTTGCGGAAATGGGCACTGATGCGGTTCTCTTAACCAGAAGCTCTGGCAAATCTGGGTGTGTTTTCAGAAACCGCTTAACGCACAAGTTGAACGCATGTGCCAAGCATGGTACATGTGTGTGAGATTGCTAAGCTTTACAGACACCACCTGGTTATGCCCATTACCACACATGACCATGCCTGGTTGGAGGTTTATCAGCAAAAATCACAGATCTGTCTGGTCAGTTATTCCTTTAAGTACTCTGCGGCATTGTGCAGTTTGTCTCCTAGACAAATGAGGCAGTCCTGCAGAGCTTCTGGCTTATGTGGATGATATGCTCTGAGATAGCAGATCAGAGTTTGGAGGATGAGGAGGAGCAGGAGGGGGTGCAGGAACTGCTCTAAAAGGTGGAGAAAATTCTGATAGCAGTAGGGCCAGCAATCCTCAGAGTCAGGAGCACATGTGCCGTGCAAGGGTGTGACTCAGCCCCAGCCTTCACAATATTCACCTTGTGAATTGCTTGTCCATGTGTCGGTTGTTAAGTGGACAAAGCCAGTAAATGCATTGGTAAAGGCATGAGTGATGTTCCTGGACATGTGTTGGAACAAGGAGAAGATGCCACACCGGTAGAAAAAGTGGCGGCAGGGGACACAGTACCAAGGGACGGTGTCACGGCACCGCCAGACTCAGGGCCTGCTGTCCCGGCCTCGGCCAGTAGGAGGCGCCGGACTATCACATCACCATCAGACTCAGGGCCTGCTGTCCCAGCCTCGGCCAGTAGGAGGCGCCGGACTATCACATCACCGTCAGACTCAGGGCCTGCTGTCCCAGCCTCGACCACTAGGAGGCCCCGGACTGTCCTATCACCGGCTGACCCGTGGCCTGCAGTCTCGGCCTTGGTCTCTGGGAGGCGTTGTGCTTCAACCCTGAGTGATGGCGGCGATAGTCATGAGGCTCCTGCGCAGGCGTCCGCTGGACGCAGGCTTCGCTCCTCGATCAGTCATGAAGGGGCTGGTGCATTACCATCCAGCCTGGTCCTGGGGGCAGTCCGGATGACATCATCAGGCCACGGGCCTGTAAGGGATGACCTGATCCCTCAAATACCTTGGGACTGCTCTTGCAGGCCGCCGGATATATTCTTGGTTCCCCTGCGTGTTACTGTGTGAATTGCTGTTTTACTGACTCTGACTTTTGCCTGGACTTCTGACTCTGCTTCTGCCTAACGATTCTGTACCTCTGCGACTCTCCTGGTTTATGACACTGACTTCGGCCTGGATTCTGACTCTGCTTCTGCCTAACGATTCTGTACCTCTGCTGCTCTCCTGGTTTATGACTCTTACTTTGGCCTGGATTCTGACTCTGCTTTTGCCTAACGATTCTGTACCTCTGCTGCCCTCCTGGTTTATGACTCTGGCTTCGGCCTGGAATCTGACTCTGCTACTGTCTACTGTTTTTATACCATTTCTGCCTGACTGGTTTAGTCTCGGATATCATTGCCTCTGTGTCCTGTATTGGAACACCTTTCTGGCGACCGTCCTGCTCTGGTCATTGCTCCTATTCAGACAGCGCCTCCTGGGCTCTGCTATAAATCCAGATCCCTGTATAGGGGTAAAGGGTCTCAGTGTTTCTCGGGGTGCTGTCTGGCTGCAGTCCAGACCGCAGGCAGACGTCACATTATATCCGGCCACAAAAATAAAACGGCTTTTTGTGTCTATACTTAACACATATAAAAGCAGTTTTTCCTCACTTTTTTTTTCCTTCCTCCTGACTGAGCTGATTCTTGGCCCAAACACCTGTTACATTGCACAGCCTGGAAGGTCGCTCTCAGGCTCAAGCATGCTGCAGCTTGGAAGCTTCAAGGACAATGCTGGCTGTTGGAAATCCACATCCCTGGATCATCGCCCCCTGGACAGCTCTGGGGGTCAGGTATTGCCCGCAAATGCGGCCAAACTGTTGTTACCAGTTTCCCTTTCTTTTGCTAAGAAACGTCTGTGTGTGAAGGCTTATGTGGATTGTGGTGCTGCCGTCAACCTTATGGATTTTTCATTTGCTAAGAGCCTTGGTGTACCTCTGTCAAGGCTTAAAGCGCCTATTCAGACTACTGCGATTAATGGTACATCTATATTCCAAGGAGGCGTGGAATTCGTTACTGCCGAAATTTCTATGTCAGTGGGGACATTACATAACGAGCAAATGTCATTTTTTGTTATATACAATTTGTCAGATCCAGTGGTGTTAGGCATGCCATGGTTGCACCAACATAATCCGGTTATTGACTGGCGCATAGGTGACGTTGTGCGCTGGAGTCCACGGTGTCAGAGTAACTGTATGTCTTTTTCAGTAAACCAGATTAAAATTAAAACACCTTCTATTCCATATGCGTTTAGGGATTATGAAGATGTTTTCTCTATAGTGGAGTCGGAGAAACTACCTCCTCACAGAGAATACGATTGTCCTATTGAATTGGTCCCTGGTGCCCGTCTCCCTAAGGGGAGAATATTCAACCTCTCTGGTCCTGAGCGTGTAGCCATGAAGGAATACGTAGCAGATAGCCTTCGAAAAGGCTTCATTAGACCTTCCACCTCACCTGTAGGAGCTGGGTTTTTCTTTGTAGAGAAAAAAGATGGTGGACTTAGACCATGCATTGACTACCGTGAGCTGAACGCCATAACCGTAAAAAATCAATACCCGCTGCCACTCATTCCTGATCTGTTTAATCAGTTACTGGGAGCTCACTGGTTTACTAAGCTTGACCTCCGGGGGGCATATAACCTGGTCCGCATAATAGATGGGGACGAATGGAAAACGGCCTTTAATACACCCCTTGGCCATTTTGAGTACCTGGTAATGCCCTTCGGACTCAGTAATGCTCCTGCAGTATTTCAGCACTTCGTCAATGATATTTTCAGAGATATTTGTGGGGTGTATGTCGTCGTATATCTGGACGACATTTTGATTTATTTTGCTGACCCTGTGACGCATGCTCAACACGTCCGTTCAGTACTGCAGAGACTGCGCGAAAACTCTTTGTTCGGGAAATTTGAGAAATGTGTTTTTTTTGCCGAAGAGGTGCAGTTCTTAGGTTACATGGTCTCAGGCAAGGGGTTCCGCATGGATCCCGCCAAGATTCAACCCATTAAGGATTGGGTACAACCCAAATCGCTGAAAGCACTACAGCGATTTTTGGGATTTGCGAATTATTATCGCAAGTTCATCCGGGGATTCTCAGAGATTGCCAAGCCACTCACGGACCTTACCTGGAAAGGGGCGGACGTGACTAATTGGAATCCTGAGGCAACCAGGGCTTTTTCTACACTAAAAGAGTGCTTCGTGGCCAACCCGGTGTTGATTCAACCAAACTTGGACCACCCGTTTATTGTGGAAGTAGAGGCCTCCGAAGTCGGAGTGGGAGCAGTGCTCTCACAAGGCACTGCAGCCCTCACTCAGCTTCGCCCATGTGCCTTTTTCTCCCGCAAATTCTCTGCCACGGAGAGAAACTATGACATTGGCAACCGAGAATTATTGGCCATCAAGTGGGCCTTCGAGGAATGGCGCCACTTCCTCGAAGGCGCCAAACACAAAGTTACTGTTATTACCGATCACAAGAACCTAACCTACCTAGAGTCGGCTAAAAGACTAAACCCTAGGCAGGCCAGGTGGGCCTTGTTTTTCTCCAGGTTCGATTTTTTAATCACCTTTCGCCCCGGAACCAAAAATGTGAGGGCAGATGCCCTCTCCCGCAGCTTTTGTCACACACACACACCGAGGACTATGAACCAGCCCCCATATTGGCTAATGGCATTGTTGTGTCGGCAGTATCTCTGGTCCTTCTGGAGGAGATCCGTAGGTCATCAGAACAAGCTCCTGACACTACGCCCCCAAAAAAATTATTCGTTCCAGCTACCTTTCGCTTACGAGTGTTAAAAGAATCTCACGACTCCGTCCTGGCAGGCCACCCTGGTCTCAATAATACCACTAGGCTGGTAACCAGGAACTTTTGGTGGCCAACGGTGGCCAAGGACTGTAAGGAGTACGTCTCAGCGTGTGAAGTCTGTGCCCGCGCCAAGTCCCCCCATAACCGTCCTGCCGGCTGGCTTCAGCCCTTGCCCACCCCTGAAAGTCCATGGACCCACATCTCCATGGACTTCATTACAGACCTTCCACCCTCCGAGGGGAAAACTTGTATTTGGGTGGTGGTGGACAGGTTCAGTAAACAGTCTCACTTTGTTCCCCTGTCCGGCTTACCCAACTCTGAAACCTTAAGTAAGTTGTTTGTTCTTCACGTTGTACGTTTGCACGGCGTTCCGGCAAATATCGTTTCCGACAGGGGTACCCAGTTCGTCTCGAAGTTCTGGAGGGCGTTCTGTAGACGTATTGGTGTTGAGTTGTCCTTTTCCTCGGCATACCATCCCGAGACGAATGGTCAAACTGAGCGTGCCAACCAAACGCTGGAGCAATATCTCCGCTGCTATGTCTCAGCACATCAGTCAGATTGGGTGGAACATTTGCCATTGGCAGAGTTCGCTCTCAATAATAGATACCAAGACTCCATCAAAACCACCCCCTTCTTCTGTAACCTTGGACAACATCCGCGCTTTGGATCATTTTCGGCCAAGATGTCGGAAATCCCAGGGGTTGAGCAAAATATACATCGTCTAAAGACTATTTGGTCCGAAGTAAACTCTAATTTAAAAGGGGCTCAAATTAGACAGACTTCGGCAGCTAATAGACGACGATCCCAGGAGCCGCACCTGGGAGTTGGTGACAAGGTTTGGCTCTCTACAAGAAACATCAAACTTAAGGTACCCTCGGCCAAACTGGGTCCCAGGTTCATCGGCCCATATGAAATATTAGAGGTAATTAACCCGGTAGCGTTTCGGTTAAAGCTCCCGCAGTCTTTTAAAATTCCTAACGTTTTTCATAAGTCCCTCCTCAAGGTATACCGCTCCCCAATTCGTCCCGTCCGGTCCCCTCCTCCTCCAGTTTTGGTCAAGGGCGCCTTGGAGTACGAGGTCCAGGGCATATTTGATTCCCGTCTAGTGAGAAACTCGGTACAATATTTGGTGCATTGGAAGGGCTACGGCCCAGAGGAGAGGTCCTGGGTCCCCGCTAGTGACATTCGTGCAAAGCAGTTGATTAGGAGGTTTCACCTCCTCCACCCTGACAAACCGGGTTTTGAGGGTCCGGAGGCCCCTCTTAGAGGGGGGGGTACTGTCACGGCACCGCCAGACTCAGGGCCTGCTGTCCCGGCCTCGGCCAGTAGGAGGCGGCGGACTATCACATCACCATCAGACTCAGGGCCTGCTGTCCCAGCCTCGGCCAGTAGGAGGCGCCGGACTATCACATCACCGTCAGACTCAGGGCCTGCTGTCCCAGTCTCGACCACTAGGAGGCCCCGGACTGTCCTATCACCGGCTGACCCGTGGCCTGCAGTCTCGGCCTTGGTCTCTGGGAGGCGTTGTGCTTCAACCCTGAGTGATGGCGGCGATAGTCATGAGGCTCCTGCGCAGGCGTCCGCTGGACGCAGGCTTCGCTCCTCGATCAGTCATGAAGGGGCTGGTGCATTACCATCCAGCCTGGTCCTGGGGGTGGTCCGGATGACATCATCAGGCCACGGGCCTGTAAGGGATGACCTGATCCCTCAAATACCTTGGGACTGCTCTTGCAGGCCGCCGGATATATTCTTGGTTCCCCTGCGTGTTACTGTGTGAATTGCTGTTTTACTGACTCTGACTTTTGCCTGGACTTCTGACTCTGCTTCTGCCTAACGATTCTGTACCTCTGCGACTCTCCTGGTTTATGACACTGACTTCGGCCTGGATTCTGACTCTGCTTCTGCCTAACGATTCTGTACCTCTGCTGCTCTCCTGGTTTATGACTCTTACTTTGGCCTGGATTCTGACTCTGCTTTTGCCTAACGATTCTGTACCTCTGCTGCCCTCCTGGTTTATGACTCTGGCTTCGGCCTGGAATCTGACTCTGCTACTGTCTACTGTTTTTATACCATTTCTGCCTGACTGGTTTAGTCTCGGATATCATTGCCTCTGTGTCCTGTATTGGAACACCTTTCTGGCGACCGTCCTGCTCTGGTCATTGCTCCTATTCAGACAGCGCCTCCTGGGCTCTGCTATAAATCCAGATCCCTGTATAGGGGTAAAGGGTCTCAGTGTTTCTCGGGGTGCTGTCTGGCTGCAGTCCAGACCGCAGGCAGACGTCACAGACGGTGGCCGCCACGAGTCGGCAGTAATCCTCCATGTCTACTAGCCTAAATGGCAACATTTCCACAGCAAAAGGTCTGGAAATGTGCCCGTTTAGCATTTGGGCCTTTAGGTAGGTGGCTGGGAACTTTCTTTTTCATTCCAAGGCTTTGGGTAGGGACAGCTGATCGCTGGGCTGGGACAAGGATTTGGAAGTGCCTAATGACGGTAAGTCAGAATTTTTTAAGGATAGGTGCAGAGCAGGAGGCATTTGCACCAGTGTTTTGGATAGAGTATTGGGAAGCACCTAGCACAGGGGAACAGGCAACAGTGTCATCTGATGGCACCAATAGTGGACCAAGGCGTTCAGTCCACCAAGTCGGTGCTTAGATGACATGTGCCTGATCATGTTGTTGGTGGTTAGAGTCTTAGCTGTTAGGCCCCTGCTGATCTTTGCAAGCAGAGGTTGCAAATGGCCATTTTGTTTGTCTCAGAACTCTCTTTAAAAAATTCACAAACTGGGGAACATCCAACTCTTTGACTTTGATTTTGAGAAATTCAAGGAGTGTCTGTGCTCTACAGCAGTGGTCCCCAACCTTTTTTGCACCAGGGACCGGCTTCAAGCAAGACCATTCTTCCATGGCCCGGCAGGGCGGGGATGGAGGTGTGGCTGGGGCGGGGCTTTGGTCATAAGCGGGTGGGGCTATGGACTTGCTCTGCATGCCAGCTTCCCAGGTTGGGTCTGTGACTTCGTCATCCACCACCTCATCTTCCACCACCACACCTTAGCCATCCTGAATTCGTAACTTAACAACAAGACTTAGCAGCAACTGTGTCTCATCATCTTCCTCCTAATCGCAAAATTGCCATTCCCCATCCTCATGTTCTTGTGATCGTGGCTTCGCTAAGGGTTTTGGATCACTAAACAGCATTTCCTCCTGTCCCTCTTGGAGTATGCAGGTCCACAATCACGAAAGTATGTTGTAAAGAGCTCTTTGGAGTGTCCTAGTGTGGGATCACTAGTCTTCTGCAACTCAACATGGTGGGAGAAAGGAGGATCAGGGTGAGGATTAATTGATCAAGACTTTAGGCTGGTGAGACTGGACTGTGTGGTATTGCCAAGTCTGTTGGAGGTATTATCTGCTATCCAACTGACCACCTGTTCACACTGCTCTGGCTTCAGAAGTGGTATACCGTACCTCCCTGCAAAATGAAAGAGGCACCTATGTGTCGTGGATAGGTGGGTTTCCGGTGCTCTAGTAGCAGGTGAGGTCGCAACTGCCCCACGTCCTCGGCATCTGCGTGCACCATCATCAGCTCTTCCATTTCCCTGTCACTTAACGCACGCCTGACAGATTTTATAAAATTGCTAGATCTCTTGAAACCAAATTTATTTTTAATAAAGTAAAAGAATTGGTCACCTGCAGCAAACAAAGAAGTTTTTGTGAGTTTATTCCCCTGTAACATAACAGAAATAACTGAAACGTGTATGGATGACAATCAAATTTGATCCAGAAGAATGTTTCAATGCTTTTTCTCAGTTTTAGAGATCACAGAAATTTTCACAGACAACATAGCACTGTATGGCTGAGAAATGGAAGCCTAAAAATTTTTTTAAAGCTTTTTATCAGTTTTATTGATCACATAATTGTTTACAGACCACGTAACACTGTATGCCTGAGAAATGGAAGCCTAGAAAATTTTTAAAAGCTTTTTAGCAGTTTTAGTGATTTGCTCACAGACCACGTGACACTATGTCTGAGAAATGTAAGCCTACAAATGGTGGAGGTCTTCGTTTCGAAATGTAATTAAGAAATGTCAGCTATCAGGAGCAATGGAGGTCAAGATAAGGTATGGAATACAAAGCAAAATTTAAGTGAGAGCTGCTGGCAAGACTGCTAGAGAGGTAAATCAGAGACTGCAAAAGATCTTCAGAAATATTTAGCAGAGTCTGGAGTTTTGGTACATTATTTTACTAGTCAGAGACACCTACACAAATATGGCCTTCAGGGAAGAGTCATCAGAAGAAAACCTCTCTTGTGTCCTCACCATAAATTTCAGTGCCAGAAGTATGCAAAAGAACATTTAAACAAGTCTGATGCATTTTGGAAACCAGTCCTGTGGACCGATGAGGTTAAAATAGAATCTTTGGCCACAATGATCAAAGGTATGTGTGGAGAAAAAAGGGCACAGAATTTCAGGAAAAGAAAATCTCCCCAGCCATTA
This sequence comes from Dendrobates tinctorius, assembly GCF_039654945.1. NCBI lineage: Eukaryota > Metazoa > Chordata > Amphibia > Anura > Dendrobatidae > Dendrobates > Dendrobates tinctorius. The sequence continues at coordinate 9,599,699 of NW_027361899.1, read as the reverse complement.
AGCATGGGGGTGGATCAATCATGCTTTGGGGTTGTGTTGCAGCCAATGGCACGGGGAACATTTCATGGGTATAGTGAAGAATGGATTCAATAAAATTTCAAACAATTCTTGATGCAAACATAACACCAGCTTGTTAAAAAGCTGAAGGTGAAGAGAGGAAAAGGAAGAGGATGGCTTCTACACATGGATAATGATCCTAAATACACGTTACAATCCACAATAGACGACCTCAAAAGACACAAGATGCAGGTTTTACAATGGCCCTCACAGTCCCGTGTTCTGAACATCGTTGAAATCTGTTGCGAGACCTCAAAATAGCAAAGGAAACAAGACGCCCCAGGAATCTCACAGAACTGGAGGAATTCTCCAAGGAAGAATGGATGACCATCCCTCAAATAAGAATTGAAAGACTTGTCTGGCTACAAAAAGTGTTTACAAGCTGTGATACTTTCAAAAGGGGGTGCAGGTAAGTACTAACCTTGCAGGGTGCCAACATTTTTGCATCAGCCCATTTTTCTTTTAGTAGTTTTTAAAATGTAAAAGATTACATTTTTACCTAAAATACAAAGGAAATGTGGCCTTTTAGAGATAATTACATCTTCAACATATATATATATATATATATATATATATGTACAGTATATATATAAATCAAGAAAAAAGGGCAGCACTACCAAAATAATATAGTAGGTGCAAAACCTATTCAGCAGTGTCCAAACAGTCAAATTAACAAAAGGAAAAAAAATAGGCAGCACTCAAATTAAATGTGAAAACAGTGGATACTTTACTGATCCTCAGGTGGCAACATTTCAACGGCGACCCGTCTTTGTCAAAGACGGGTCACCGTTGAAACGTTGCCACCTGAGGATCAGTAAAGTATCCACTGTTTTCACATTTAATTTGAGTGCTGCCTATTTTTTTTCCTTTTTTTACTATATATATATATATATATATATATATATATATATATATATATAGAAAATATGAGAGAATTGGGATCCAGCAAAAACATGAAAGTTCACCAGAATTATAAAATCTTCTTCTTTATTTATCCATTAATTCATATAAAAATGTATGAGGAACTCCAAACAATTGGTAACATTCCAGCAAGGGACTACATGTTTCAGCACTATGTCCTAAAGGACCGTGAAGAAGGCACATAGTGCTGAAACATGTAGTCCCTTGCTGGAATGTTACGAATTGTTTGGAGTTCCTCATACATTTTTTATATGAATTAATGGCTAAATAAAGCAGAAGATTTTATAATTCTGGTGAACTTTCATGTTTTTGCTGGATCCCAATTCTCTCATATTTTCTATTTGTTGGGGCATACTCCCTGCCTGGATCCGTGCAGAATAAAAGGTGAACACCGACTATTGCATTAAGAGGAACTCCTTTATGGTGAGCTGGCTATATGTTCTTTACATTGTTTGAATATATATATATATATATATATATATATATATGCACAGAATATATTTACATATTTTTCCTTTACTTTTAATTTTTTCCACTTTACCTGGGAAATCCATAAGAACCCCAGTTACAGGAGAAGCCAGACCACTACAATGACCCAGCAGCTCTGCTACACCAGACAGATATCACAAACCATGTGATTTCAAGATGCTTCAGAAGCATCAGTAGCATAGGTAGTGCCGACGTTTCTGCTCACTGCATAACGTTCACTGAGTGCTCGGTATCCATCAAAGAAAGTGGCATATAAGAAAGTGGTGGTATAAGGCTGGCTTCACATTTTTGTATGGAGGAGCTGCGGCCGTCTTCAGACTTCCTCCGGTCAGCTCCGCCTATGTTCGGATCCTTCTGCATGCGGCCTGCGTACCCTATCTTTAACATTGGTTACGCAGGTCGTGCGGATGTATGCGGATGCCTCCGCATGCGTCGTTTTGACGATGCTGCAACCCGCGTCAAACGCATCATGTTAGAATTTTATGCTGGCGCCGCATCGTCAAAAACGTTGCGTTCAGCACAGGTCACCGCACCGTCAAAACGACGCAAGCGGAGGCATCTGCATACACCGACATGGCCTGCGTACCCAATGCTAAAGATAGAGTACGCAGGCCACATGCCGATGGAGGCGGAGCTGAATGGAGGCGTGGCAGGGGCGGAGCTTTATGGAGGAAGTCCACATCCCTCCGCAGCTCCTCCTTATGCTAGTGTGAAACTAGCCTAAGAAAGTAGCGGTATAAGAAAGTGGTGTATAAGAAGGTGACGGTAATAAGCCAGTTCTGCCTTCTCCACAAGGTGCCGGACAGCCGGTGATCAGACCCGCTCTTTATCCCTGCACTTTAGATTTACTGCCTTAGTCGGTATCTGCTTACATCTGCCCATAATCAACCCGAACATATTGAAAAGCTTCGCTTCCTTTAAGAAGAGACAAAATTATAGCTTCTGGATATATTATCTATCAAGGTTAATGTGACCTTGACTAATTCCGCACTGTTTATCATCACATTTCTAATTATAAAGAATTTTTGAGCTGCAATTTATCATTTTCCTGCTTTTCACCTGGAATAACCTCGTTTTAATGAAAACATTACTTAAGTTACTTTTCTCCCATCTGAGTCCCACAAATGAAATTAAAAGCAATTGGGTATTCAATTAAAGCTCCTTTACATCATAGCGGTGTGAAGAGTGCGGATTAGGGACATCAATAGCGCATTTAGCAGAGTGACGCGATCGGCAGAGAGCAAATCAATCACGATCAGTTTATTAATGCTCAGGCTGGAAGTGTGCGCTGTGTATATCACCGCCATACGACTGCCATTAATACACCTTTCACAGCCGTCTCAGGACTGTTCATAAAGGGGAGATAACGCTACAGCAGTGGAGAAATCAGAGAAAAAGAAGCAAAAGTTTATTTCCTTAAAATAACAGTGATAAATCTGTGTACACTTACAGAGAGAAAAACAAGGACGCTCCATGAAGGAACCAACAATATTTATAGGCTAAGTGCTTCTCCTGTGTCGACAGTGTCAAAATCTGTGGCCTTGTGCATCCCTCATGCTTTAAACTGCAGCTGACTGCTGAAACATATACTGTGTATATATATTTACACACTTTGAAAGTGCCCTAGAAAGTGGTAGGAGTCATAGTTTCACCCCTAGAATGTAATAATGCCCCTTATGAGCCCCTGTAATAGTTAGGTTACCTTGAGCGCCTCTGTGAGTTTTGCCCCCTACGTGCCCTCTCAACGATTAAAAATGTCACTTCAGCCCCCCCTGAAAAGTAATAATGTACCATGATGCCCCCACATTCTTCCACAAAGAATACCACCAGAGTCGCACTACAAGTAGAGACTTAAAACATAAGAATAAACACTAGAATATAAATAGTAGAAAATGTCTATAAATTACCCTTAAACCAAAAAATGTAATAAACAAAATATATATATATATATATATATATATATATATATATATATTAAAACTTAGCAAAAAAAGTTTAAAAAAAAGCCAATAATACCCCCAAAAGGCAGTGTGATCAATGGTAAATCCCACAATGGCATATGTGAGACAGTGACTGGTGTCACATGTAGGGGGTGCTGTGTGTTTCCCCCAGGATGCGTACGGAGTTAGTATAGGTCTTGGACAAGGCAGATTTAGGGAATACCTGCTCTGGGCTTTTGTGTTTTGAAACAGACAACAGATGATGGTAGTGGGGCAGTCCGTTTCACTTCCGGCCCAAGGTTTTCCATGTGGCCCACATCCACAGATTCCAGTTAAATACAATGCAGTAAAGGATTTGGGTGTGTCAGGGTCCGTGATAGTTTGGACTGGCAAGTGTGCAGAGCAGAAGGCTCTGCAGAGCTCCACCTGTGTGAGGCAACACAGCCCATTTTTGCCAAACAGCCAAGGTAGCTGAAAATCCTGCCACCCACAGCGTATACAGCGGTGCAGTCACCCACGGTAGCAGATCTCAGAGGTGGACTGGCGTGTTTTTGGCTGCAATCTGATGGACTATCTTGCTTTCTGACTGTGATCCGGAGGATATCCTTTTGTTTTCTACTTTGTGAGTACGCTGAAAATTAAAGAGAATTTTGTTCTTGGAACTTTACTGTGGTCACGGCCTGTCTATCACACTGCACCAACCCCGCTGCACTAGACATAGTAGAGAATAATAACAATTAAGGAAGCAAAAATAATGTAGAAGGGATATAGTGGGAAGGGACAATTTAAATAAACATAATAAAACCATATATAAATGAATGAGTGGATGAACAGGACTTGTGGCCCACAGAGCGGAGATTAGTGGGGCAGAAAGGCTAAGGCTCCCTGCTCCACTGAAGAGTTTAACTCTGTCAGAAGCCAGTGCACCGTGATATAATTATAAGTGGTGGTAGCTCCAGGTGGGCCCCAGTCTGCCCCATTTACACCCTTGGTGGCTACTTTACTGGTAAGACCACTTAAAAGCTCAGTACTTGGAGTTTTTCTGACCTCCCATTCTACATCCATAGACATTATTATGTAGTCGCCCCTCTGCAGATATAACGGCTCTCACGCTTTTGGGAAGGATTTCTACAAGATTTTGGAGGAATCTAAGGAAATTTTTACCCTTTCATCCAAAAGAGCATTTGTGAGGTGAGATACTGATGTTGCGGGAAACCGGACTCACAATCTCTGTTATTGGATGGGGCTGAGGTCCGGGCTCTGTGCAGCTGCTCATGTTCCCACTGCCATGTCTGTATGGAGCTCTGTGTGGTCACTCATGTTCTCCCCCCTCCATGTCTGTATGGAGCTCTGTGCAGCCGCTCCTGTTTCTTCCATGTCAGTATGGCCCTTGTGCACTGTGCACAGTCATGGGGGATAGATAAGGGTCTTCCTCAAACTGTTCCCACAAGGCTGAAGCTACAATTGTCCACAATGTCTTATGCGGAATATTAAGATTTATCATCACTGGAGCTTAAGGACCGAGGCCGCCCCCCGATAACACATAGCATTATCGTCCTCCACCATCTGTACAGGTGGCACAATGCAGTCAGGGGGTAACGTCCTTATCATGAGATTCTACTCGGGTATCACACAGTCAACAGAGCAAGAGAAGAGTGACCAGCTCCAAGAATCTTTATTACATGCAAACCGAAAGGTCCATAACACAATCCACCACACAGAGGATAAAATAATCCAGGAACACGGATACAGTTCAGTATTGGGATAAATGCCCCGGAAGATGAGTCACAATCCTCTGCTTAGAGATTGATATGGCAGTGCGGCTCCAGACACTTCTCCGTATATGGCTCTTCCAGCAGTATTTCCAGGGCAATCCAGATATCTCCAAGTCTCTCTGGGGTGCTGTCAGCAGCATCAGCATCCCACAAAGAATGTATCCTACTTGTCTCTGCCTGACAAGGATAGAAAATCAATTGTTCAATGACCCTGCGTCCCTGTGTTAAAAAGATAGCAGGCAATACCCTGTAGGAGCTGATGTAAGAGGCAAACAGCAGCCATTCAAAAATATCAAGAGTCAACTTTTAAGACTCACATGACAACAGTCTATGGTTCTTGACCTACTGAAAAGAGACATTTGGACGATTAACCCCTTTACCCCCAAGAGTGGTTTGCATGTTAATGACCGGGCCAATTTTTACAATTCTGACCACTGTCCCTTTATGAGGTAATAACTCTGGAACGCTTCCATGGATCCTGGTGATTCTGATACCGTTTTCTCATGACATATTGTACTTCATGATAGTGGCAAAATTTCTTTGATATGGCCAAAATTTTTAAATTTTGCAATTTTCCAAATTTTAATTTTCATGTCCTTAAATCACAGAGATATGTCATAAAATATACTTAAAAAATAACATTTCCCACATGTTTACTTTACATCAGCACAATTTTGGAACCAACATTTTTTTTTTCTTAGGAAGTTATAAGGGTTAAAAGTTGACCAGTGATTTCTCATTTTTACAACACCATTTTATTTTTAGGGACCACATCACATTTGAAGCCACTTTGAGGGGTCAATATGATAGAAAATACCCAAAGTGACACCATTCTAAAAACTGCACCCCTCAAGGTGCTATTGAAGAAGTTTATTAACCCTTCAGGTGCTGCATAGGAATTTTTGGAATGTTTAAAAAAAAATGAACACAAATTTTTTTCATAAAAAATTTACTTCAGATCCAATTTTTTTATTTTACCAAGGGTAACAGGAGAAATTCTACTGCAAAGGTTATTGTACAATTTGTCCTGAGTACACTGATACCTCATATGTGGGGGGAACACTGTTTGGGTGCATGGAAGGGAAGGAACGCTATTTGACTTTTCAATACAAAATAGGCTGAAATTGAGATTGGACGCCATGTTGCATTGGGAGAGCCCCTGATGAGCCTAAACAGTAGAAAGCCCCGACTAGTGATCCCATTTTGGAAAAAAGACCCTAAGAAACTGATCTAGATGAGTGGTGAGCACTTTGAATCCCCAAGTGCTTCACAGAAGTTTACAACGTAGAGCCGAAAAATTAAAAAAATATCCAAGTATTATAGTAGTTATATTCTTGCACATAGGAGCAGTATTATAGTAGTTATATTCTTGTACATAGGAGCAGTATTATAGTAGTTATATTCTTGCACATAGGAGCAGTATTATAGTAGTTATATTCTTGTACATAGGGGCAGTATTATAGTAGTTATATTCTTGTACATAGGGACAGTATTATAGTAGTTATATTCTTGTACATAGGGGCAGTATTATAGTAGTTATAATCTTGTACATAGGGGCAGCATTATAGTAGTTATATTCTTCTACATAGGAACAGTATTATAGTAGTTATATTCCTGTACATAGGAGCAGTATTATAGTAGTTATATTCTTGTACATAGGGGGCACTATTATAGTAGTTTTATTCTTGTAAATAGGGGCAGTATTATAGTAGTTATATTCTTGTACATAAGAGCAGTATTATAGTAGTTATATTTTTGTACATAGGAGCAGTATTATAGTAGTTATATTCTTGTACATAGGGGGCAGTATTATAGTAGTTATATTCTTGTACATAGGGGCAGTTTTATAGTAGTTTTATTCTTGTACATAGGAGCAGTATTATAGTAGTTATTGTACATAGCAGCAGTATTATAGTAGTTATATTTGGGGCAGTATTATAGTATTTATATTCTTGTATATAGGGGGCAGTATTATAGTAGTTATATTCTTGTACATAGGGGGCAGTATTATAGTAGTTTTATTCTTGTACATAGGAGCAGTATTATAGTAGTTATATTCTTGTACGTAGGCGCAGTATTATAGTAGTTATATTCTTGTACATAGGGGGCAGTATTATTGTAGTTTTATTCTTGTAAATAGGGGCAGTATTATAGTAGTTATACTCTTGTACATAGGAGTAGTATTATAGTAGTTATATTCTTGTACATAGGAGCAGTATTATAGTAGTTATATTCTTGTACATAGGGGGCAGTATTATAGTAGTTATATTCTTGTACATAGGGGACAGTATTATAGTAGTTATATTCTTGTACATAGGAGCAGTATTATAGTAGTTTTATTCTTGTACATAGGGGCAGTTTTATAGAAGTTATATTCTTGCACATAGGAGCAGTATTATAGTAGTTATATTCTTGTACATAGGGGGCAGTATTATAGTAGTTATATTCTTGTACATAAGGGCAGTATTACAGTAGTTATACACTTGTACATACTGGCAGTATTATAGTAGTTGTATTCTTGTACATAGGGGCAGTATTATAGTAGTTATATTCTTGTACTTAGGGTGCAGTATTGTAGTAGTTATATTCTTGTACATAGGAGCAGTATTATAGTAGTTATATTCTTGTACATAGGGAGCAGTATTGTAGTAGTTATATTCTTGTACATAGGGGCAGTATTATGGTAGTTATATTCTTGTACATACTGGCAGTATTATAGTAGTTATATTCTTGTACATAGGGAGCAGTATTGTAGTAGTTATATTCTTGTACATAGGAGCAGTATTATAGTAGTTATATTCTTGTACTTAGGGTGCAGTATTATAGTAGTTATATTCTTGTACATAGGAGCAGTATTATAGTAGTTATATTCTTGTACATAGGAGCAGTATTATAGTAGTTATATTCTTGTACATAGGGGCAGTATTATAGTAGTTATATTCTTGTACATAGGGGCAGTATTATAATAGTTATATTCTTGAACATAGGGGCAGTATTATAGTAGTTATATTCTTGTACATAGGGGCAGTATTATAATAGTTATATTCTTGTACATAGGGGCAGTATTATAGTAGTTATATTCTTGTACATAGGGGGCAGCATTATAGTAGTTATATTCTTGTACATAGGAGCAGTATTATAGTAGTTATATTCTTGTACATAGGGGACAGTATTATAGTAGTTACATTCTTGTACATAGGAGCAATATTATTGTAGTTATATTCTTGTACATAGGGGCAGTATTATTGTAGTTATATTCTTGTACATAGGGGCAGTATTATTGTAGTTATATTCTTGTACATAGGGGGCAGTATTATAGTAGTTATATTCTTGTACATAGGGGGCAGTATTGTAGTACAACAATTGACGTGAAATTATGAATTTATTGATAGTGATTAACATGAGGTAGTTTAGTTTCGATTTTTTTTTTTCCATATTTTCAGTAATGTAATTTGGAATTAGCAAGTGAAACTTCCGCCAGCGTCGGGACAATACAGCTCAATAATATAATTATTACGTGAAACTTTTAAGTGGCAGAAAACTTGTGGAAAAAATAGAGCTTAGTAAGAACAAAGGAAACACAGATGGAATACAATATTCAAACTAATGTGATAATTTATACTGGGGTTTAACAATTGCGTTTTGTGTATTAAGACTATAATAGTTTCATATAGATATTATATTATATTTTATTATAGATCTTTATAATATACACATTTATTATATTGGTGAAAAATGCTGAAAAAATGCCATCAAAATTAACATGTTGGAAATATGAAATCGCTTCAATTCTGCAACAAATAAATAAGTGGCGTGCATGAGATATCAGAAATCTCATCCACTTTGCTGATACTTTCAAATGCTGCATTTTTTTCTGTTTCAAAAATGCATTTAGGAAAAAGCGGAAATAAAATGTACTGTGGAAAAAAACCCTGAGGAAATATTCATGAAAGACCCATAAACTTTAGATAATCTGGTGGTTCTAACCAAGATCTGCAGGTCCATGATTACCGTATATACTCGCGTATAAGCCGAGATTTTCAGCCCATTTTTTAAGGCTGAAAGTCCCCCTCTTGGCTTATACGCGAGTCATATACCGGGGGTCGGCAGGGGAGGGGGAGCGGGGGTGTCAGAGATCATACTCACCCCCTCCTGGCACACGGTCTCTGCAGACCCCCTGCTTGTTCCTTGGTCTCGGCGCCCCTGCTCTTCCTGCGTTCAGCAGTCACGTTGTACCACTCATTAAAGTCATGAATATGTGCATATTCATGACTTTAATGAGCGGTACCAGATGACCGCTGAAACCTGGAAGAGCTGCAGGGCCGAGACCATAGAAGGAGCAGGGGCTGCAGAGACCGTGCGCCAGGAGGGGGTGAGTATGGCGCGGGGAGGACGGGGAGCAGTGCAATATTCACCTGTCCCCGTTCCAACGCCGGGTGCCACTCTGTCTTCCGCATCCTCTGACTGTGACGTTCAGGTCAGAGGGCACGATGACGTAGTCAGTGCACGCCCTCTGCTGAACGTCACTGCAGAGACCCGGGAGACAGAGCGGCGCCCAGCGATGGAACAGGGACAGCTGAATATCGCCAGTGCCAGGGGCTTGAGCCAGCGATGACACCGGCACCTGTCCCACATAGCGCGCCAGTGTCTCCGCCAGCTCAGGTCACCGGCACCTGGCCCCCAACGACAAGAGGTGAGTATGTCATTTTTTTTTTTTTTCATAGCAGCGGCAGCAGCATATTTATCTATGGTGCATCTTCTTGGGCCTCCATTAACCCATGTGCAGCATTTTATGGGGGGCATTTGTCTATGGAGCATCTTTTGGACTACCATTAACCCTTGTGCAGCACCACTCTCGGCTTATACTCGAGTCAATAAGTTTTCCCAGTTTTTTGTGGCAAAAGTAGGGGTCTCGGCTTATACTCGGGTCAGCTTGTACGCGAGTACATACGGTAATTTTAACATTTGCATGAAAGTTCATGAACCTTTCAGAATTTTACATATTTGAAAACTTGACCTAAAACTTCATCAGATTTTCACACAATTGTTAAAATGAGATTAGGAATAAAATTAAAAAAAAAGTAAAAAATAATAGACTTTGCAGTTTTTTAAATGAGGAAAATGATCCAATAGCGCATGTTTGTCCATAGCTAAAGTATGTGAACCTTTAGAAGTAACACATAATTTGAAGGTAAAATTACAGTCTGGTGTTTCCAATCAATGGGATAATAATCAGGAGTGAGTTGGCGACCTGTTTTTTTTACAGTACGGATCAAGGGTTGATCTTCACAATACATTATTGTGGAAATATATCAGGACACAAATGAAGGAAACTTTGTTGTGCTCCATGTTGGGCTTTGCAGATGGCCCATCATGGTTCCATGTAATCAACTGCCTGGGTCTATATAAGGCTCACCAAGACACACGGGTATTAAGACTTGTGCTTCTATGACTGAGTTGCTCTATGCTCCTTGACCTGCTCCACATACTGGCTGCAGTCTCTTGAACATCTTCTGCGTGCCTCTTGTTTCTAGCATCCCAGCTGTCTGTCCACAGTCTCCTAGATGTATCTTGCCTGCAGTTTCTAGCATCCCAGCTGCCTGTGCGCAGTCTCCTGAACATCTGTCTGACTGCAGTATTCGCCATCCCAGCTATCTCTCTGCAGTCTCCCGGATGTCCCCTACCTGTGGTTCTGCATGCTGGCTGCCTGTCCATGGTCTCCTGGATGTCTCCTTCCTGCCTGCGGTTTCCAGCATCCTAGCTGCCTCTCCATGGTCTCCTGGACATCTCCTTACTTCCTGTGATTTCCAGTATCCCAGCTATTTGTCTTCATTTATATGCTGTACCAATGCCCATGGCCTATGTGGCCATCCAAACCTTGGCTTGGAGGATCCACCTCAACTGCTGAGCCTAACTAAAGGAGATTTCTGAGGACCGCAGAAGAGTTGCTTATACTCATCAAAGGGAAAGCCATCTCTAAGGAGTTTGGACTCAACTAACCTATAGACAGATTGACTGTGTGCAAACAAAGGTAATTCCAGACTATTATTACCCTCTCCAAATGTGGTCGAAGAGCAAAGATCACTTCAAAATCAAGGTGTATAATAGATCATAAGGTCACAGTGGAGCTCAAGGTCACCTTTAAGCTACTAAACCTTTCCCCCTTCTGACCCTAAAAATCTATGCAAAGATGGCAGCTAAACCCCTTTTAAAAATGTTCCCTTTGAAAAAAAAAATTTAAGAAGAAATTGCAAAGTTGATCATAACCACTGTCACGATCTTAACTCAGTGTGGTGAGGGGCAGCTCAGCTGTGCATTCTGGGGCAGTGGCATGAAGAGCTGTCAATATCATGATAGACAGCTCAGCCATCCAGTCTGGGGCAGGGGTATGCTGGGCTGTCAGGGTGATGAGTGACAGTCCAGTCGCCAAATCAGAGATGGGGTGTGCTGGGTTTCCTAAAGGTGTCTCCTGTTCAGAATGAGCTATTTAGTTGGATGTTTGCCTCTGATCTCTGACAATTGTAGCTTTGCTCAATGTGTTGTGTGTTACTCTGTGCTTTGAGTTCTAGCATTCTGATCTTTCTTACCCGACCTTGGATTGGCCTATGACCATTCGTTTGCCTAGCCCCTTTGTCTTTTCTCCTTCCTTCTTGAATTTCTGACCCAAGACTGTGATCTGACTATACCTTTGCCTCACCCCTCTGTTTACAATGTACCTTCCTGGTTTTCGACCTCGGACTCATTGACTTCTTCACCTAACGGCTAGTACGTGAGTAGTGCCTAGTGTAACACCTACATTTTTCTCACCTTTTTTCCTTTTTATGCATTTATAGGTTGTCTACATATATATATATATACTAGATGGAGGGTGATAATGTCACGATGGGGGCTGGTTTTGCGGCGTTGAGAATCTCTCCCCCCCATGTGCTCACTTACCTTTCTATTCTCTCCCAATGTGCTGACTTCTCCGGTCTGTGTTCTCTTCTTTGACCTCTCTACCCCATGTGCTCTCCCCCTTGTCTGCTGTCTCTCTCCTTCCTGTTCTGTGCTCTCCCCTCATGTGCTGTCCCATTTTAGCTGTCTCCCCCCTGTGCTCTGTCTCTCTCATCCCTGTGTCTGACCATGTACAGAAAATTCCACAGCTCCTGGGCAGGGGAGGAAGCAAAAGACAATACTGACATTACAGTAGGGAATCACAGAGGATTCATTTTGTGAGGTAAAATATTGTTTAAAAACAGTCAGTGATCTCCTGCTGTCATGTCAGTATTGTCTTTTGCTTCCTCCCCTGCTCAGGAGATGTGGTATGCTCCGTACACGATCAGACACAGACAGTTTTTAAAATGAACTTTCATTCGCGGGAAAACCTCTTTAATGTGAGTGTGAGTGTGTGAGTTTGAGAGGGTGAGTGTGTGTGTATGGCACGTACGGCGTATAGAGTGTGTGTGGTGCGTACGGTGTATAGAGTGTGTGTGGTGCGATGGTGTTCCGCTGGTGGTACCGCACAATAGGTTGGTACCAGCAGCAATTTCCATATTGAGACACCCATCACTTGGGTGTGCCAATATGGCGGTCGGTGAACTTTCTCCGCTTGGAATTCTGGGATACGGTGACATCTGGACAGAACTGGAAATGAAAACATTACAAGGCAATTATAGAAATATATATATACATAGATATCATATGAACACTAATTCAGAATATTTAATTTGTGCATTTTTTGCACTATTCCCTCTATCCTATGTACTGTAGAAATTATGCAAATTCTAGATTTAAAGAGAACTAGACTTTGCAGAGAGACATAGCTATAAAAAAATACAACAAACTTGTTCACTTCTTTATTAGACCTTTTCAATTTTTTTATTTCCAGATTGCTCAGGTAGCAGGCGACGCTGATATGTAATGGGAGGGTCCGAAAAATCAGGGATAATAATAAATTTGTGCCAATAAATTATAATTCCGTTATCTGCCTGTGATTAATGCAAAGCAAATCTCTTACCAGCCGGATGAGAAAATAAAGTAACAAAAATCATAACATTTAGAAAATAAAAATTAAATAAAAAATGTCTCATTCATGGAATTTTGGACATATATTACTAACAGACGGTAAGTATTATAAAGCGTTTCTGCACAATTTTCCTTTTTTCTCTGGGCTATAACTTACATAACATATTTTACTGTTTTACAGGTTTCATGAGCTTTACAGCATAAAGTCACCGGTGGACGCTGAGCGCCATTCCGCCGCTTTTCTCACATATTCAGGAGGATTTCTCTATGGTCCCCACAGTAAATACTAATAAGCCTTATTAACAAATATATTTTATTTTCATGATTATTTGAGGCCCTTTCACAGGTTTTATCTCACAAGGGAAGATTTAATGAGAACCCCATTTTTGTATAGATTTTTATATTTCTATTATTTGGATACATTTATACATTTGTATTTGTACATAGTAAGTAGGTCATGATTGACAACTCCCATCGTCTGCAGCAATCCCGGCCATTAGGGATCTCTCGTCTTTTGTATCACAGAGCGCATCTCATCACGGAGTCGCTACCCGTCCGCTGTACATCCTCCAGGCGACACACAAGGGATTGTCCTCCAGCTCCTCCCGTCTAGTACAGAATAAACAATTAATCAATCTAATTAAAAGGCCACTTGAGACAAAAACAAAAAACAGGGAGGTTTCTTCTTTCTTCTGTCACTTTTTTTTGTCTTAATGCACAAACCCATTTAAATGTACAGGGCACATAAGACTACAGACAATGAATCAACACCACAGAAAAGTTCCGTATAATGTGCCAGTATAGAAACATGTACTTTATTAATGCAAAACAGAGTGCTTAATAATATATTACAAAACATATTTAGATAAGTATAAATAAAGGTCACAACTTAACCAAAAGAGGGGATTTCACCATCAAAAGAAAGCCTGATCACCTAGCCCATGTAGTAAGTGCATGTGTATTGATCCTAGAAATAGCCACTGCTCTCTAATACCCGGTACCTATAGTATCCAACCAGGGCAATAAAGAAAATCAATAGTAGGGTAATAAACACTTACATGGGTAGTGGTCTGCTCAGATGAGGTATCCCCAAGCGCCTCAACGTGCGTTTCGTCCCTTCATCAGGAGACTAACCCTGAGGCTTTCTTTTGATGGTGAAATCCCCTATTTTGGTTAAGCAGTGACCTTTATACATATACAGTAGCATATACAGAATGAGAGGAATAGGGCTAAGCAACAGCACATGTGAAAAAGACTTGGGTATACTAATAGATCACATACTGAATATGAGTCAACAGTGTGATGCAGCAGCAAAAAAGGCAAATGCAATTCTAGGATGTATTAACAGAAGCATACAGTCTAGATCACGTGAAGTCATTATTTCCCTCTACTCCTCTTTGGTCAGACCTCATCTGGAATATTGTGTCCAGTTTTGGGCGCCACATTTTAAAAAAGACATCAACAAACTGGAGCAAGTTCAGAAAAGAGCGACCAGAATGGTGACCGGTCTGCAAACCCTGTCTTATGAGGAAAGGTTGCAGGATTTGGGAATGTTTAGCCTGCAAAAGAGAAGACTGAGAGGAGACTTAATAACTGTCTACAAATATCTAAAGGGCTGTCACATTGCAGAAGATGATCATCTTTATTCTCATTTGCATAAGGAAAGACTAGAAGCAATGGGATGAAACTGAATGGGAGGAGACACAGATTAGATATTAGAAAAAACTTTTTGACAGTTAGGGTGATCAATGAGTGGAACAGGCTGCCACGAGAGGTGGTGAGTTCTCCTTCATTAGAAGTCTTCAAACAGAGGCTGGACAGACATCTGTCTGGGATGATTTAGCGAATCCTGAGCAGGGGGTTGGACCAGATGACCCAGGAGGTCCCTTCCAACTCTACCAATTCTATGATATGTTTTGTAATATATTTGTCATGATCCAGGCTGGATCTGACAGTTTAAATGGACAAAGTTGAACTTTTTTTTCCTTTTGGCTAAGTGCCAAAGTGATGTGATTGCCCCCGGTGGCCACTAGAATTATCACACGTGGTGTCGTTCATTCTGAGTTGCCCCGGTGGTGGTGAGTGGTAGTGCACATTAGTTTCTTTGGTTTAATGTGCACTTAATTACAAGACAGGTGTGATGCTCTATAAGTGAGTGTCAGGTGGGTTTGATGACTGTTGGTGATATTGTGTGTCATTTTGCATGTAAGCCTGGGGGAGGAAGAAGCTGAACATGAGTCCTGCGCAGCCCAGCCAGAGGGGACGAGTGGCAGCTATGTGGTCTGCAAGAAGGGCTGGCATGGCGTGGTGGAGTCACAGTTTATGGTGTCAGCAGGAGGTGTTTGCATGGCTTGGTGGAGTGGCGACGATGATGAGAGTTGCACTCACCATGCTGGACCTGGTTGCTGAGAGCTGGACTCAAGCATGCTTGGCTTTTTGGGCCGAAGCTGAACTCATCATTGGGACTCTGTTACTGGACTGCTGCAATTGGTGGTGGACTCTGCTCCAAGGCTGCACTATGGTGATGGATCCGATTATGGTGATGGATCCGGGTGGAGGAGAAGATTCACGCAGGTGGTGGGCTCTGTTGCTAGGAGGTACGCAACAGAGCAAAGCTAAGTGGTGTTTCCCCTGTTTTGTCATCTTTCCTCATGTGTGTTTTAGTGCAGTGGTGGGATTAGTTTCCGCACCGACCAATTCCCTAGTGAGGGTTTAGGTCAGGGTGAGCTAGGGTTTTTAGGTTCTTGTTGCGCGCCCGGTGCAGAACCGGCATAGGGAACGTTAGGAGTGCAGGGACACTGGCTCAGGGGAGCTCAGGAAGTCTCCACTTCCCTATTCCCTATCGCAGGGCCCATCATTGTTAATGTTTCCCAGGTTTCCCTTATTGTTTAAATTCGCCTTACTGGAGGCGGGGTGTTGTGAGTTCATTTTCCCCTTCACCATTGAGGTCTGATGAACTCCCTCTTCTGGTGAAGGAAGGTAGTGAGGCTGATTACAAAGCACCTGAGCAGAATGATGATGACTGGGTGACTGGAATTGCTGACTGGATATAAGGCAGCCGACACCCTTCTGCCTTGCGGGTGATTTCTCTGAGGGATTCTAGACCAGTCTGATTCCTGCTCCTCAAAAGCTTAAGTTTTCTGCTCTGTTTTTTGCATTTGTGTTTTGGTTTTGTTTTGCCTTGTTTTTCTGGATTTCTGCCTTTCCCTGCTGGGTAAGCTGAATTCCTTTTTGTTCTGTCTTCAGAAAATACCTGAGTACTGATATAGTCTTTTTGAAGCCTAGCGTCTTCAGGGCTTTTTTCCCTATCAGTCTGTTGGCTCTTGTTTTTGAGAGGGTTTTGGCGGATTGCAGACAGCAGCTTTTCTATTCTGTCCTATTTAGTTAGCTTTGGCCCCATCATTTGCTCAGCCTATCTTTCTATCTGTGTGAGTGTTTTTTCATCTTGCTTCACCGTCATTATATGTTGGGGGCTGCCTATTGCTTTGGGGGCTGCTCTGGGGCAGTTTAGATTTCCCTTTCTGTCTTTAGGCTATGTAGTTCTCCGGCTGTGATCGAGGGGTCTAGGGCACCGTAGGAACCCCCCATGGCTACTGCTAGTTGTTGTTGTTAGGTTCAGGGATCTGCAATCCGATAGCTGCCAATTTCTCTGGTTTTCTGGACTTAGCTAGTATTTTTGTTTTTGCCTCCTACGGTGACTCATTCATAACAGAATCACCCGCCATACCGCAGATCCTAGGGTACTCAATAGCAGGAAAGAATTGTAAAAAAAAAAAAAAAAAGTGTGTATATTTTTTCCTCTATATCTCTGAGGCCGTAGGGGGAATTTTTTTTTTCTCTCAATGGAGATAAAGCAATTGTCTGATCGTGTGGAGCAGCTCGCTGTGGAAGTGCAGGGAATTTCCGCCTACCTTGCTCATTCACATGCTGCTGAACCAAAGATCCCTACTCCTGATGTGTTTTTTGGGGATCGGTCTAAATTTTTGAATTTCAAAAATAATTGTAAATTATTTTTTGCCTTGAAGCCTAACTCGTCAGGGAGCTCCGCGCAGCAGGTTAAAATTGTCATCTCTTTGCTGCATGGCGATCCCCAGGATTGGGCGTTTTCTTTGAAACCAGATGATCCTATTCTGTCTAATGTGAACGCATTTTTTCAAGCTTTGGGGTTGTTGTATGACGAACCTAATGCTATTGATCAGGCTGAAAAAACCCTGTTGGCATTGAGCCAGGGTCGAGATTCTGCAGAATTGTACTGTCAAAAATTCCAAAAGTGGGCGGTCCTTACTACCTGGAATGATAATGCCTTGGCAGCTCTCTTTCGGAACGGTTTGTCAGAAGCCGTAAAAGATACTATGGTGGGATTTCCTGTTCCCTCTGGTCTTGACGATTCTATGTCATTAGCCATTCAGGTTGATCGGCGTTTACGTGAACGCAGGACTGCACGAGAGGTGTTGCCACCTGTTGAACAAGTGTCTGAACCTATGCAATGTGATAGAGTTTTGTCCAGGGAGCAACGTCAGGAGTTCAGAAGGCGTAATAAGCTGTGATTTTTTTTGTGGAGATGCCTCGCATATTATTTCTGTCTGTCCTAAACGAGAGAAACGTTTTGCACACACGTTTTCTGTGGGTGATGTTCAACCTAAGTTTCTTCTGGCAATTACTCTGATCTGCTCCCTGTCCACATTTTCCGCCAAGGCTTTTGTGGATTCGGGAGCAGCCCTGAACCTAATGGACTTGGATTTTGCTAAACGTTGTGGATTTCCGATGACACCTTTGCGGACGCCTATCCCTTTGAGGGGGATTGATGCTACTCCTTTGGCGGAAAATAAACCTCAGTTTTGGACCCAGGAGGTAATGCGGGTCGCCCCAGACCATCAAGAAGATTGCAGATTTTTGGAGTTGCATAATTTGCATGATACCATTGTTCTGGGGTTTCCCTGGTTGCAAATTCATAATCCAGTTTTGGATTGGAAATCTGTGTCTGTGGTGAGTTGGGGTTGTCGGTGTGCCCTTAGTGAGGCTCCGGTTTTTTCCACCTCTCCTCAGTCGCATGATGTTCCTGACTATTTGGCGGACTTTTATGATGTATTTAGTGAGAATGAGTCTGCGTCTCTGCCTCCTCATAGGAGTTATGACTGTGCAATTGAACTGAGCCCAGGGTGTAGATTTCCCAAGGGTCGGCTCTTCAATTTATCTGTACCCAAGCACGAGGCTATGCGATCCTATATTAAGGAGGCGTTGGAGAAGGGTCATATTAGACCATCCTCTTCACCCTTAGGTGCTGGGGGTTTTTTTGTGGCCAAAAAGGATGGTTCATTAAGGCCTTGTATTGATTATCGTGCCCTCAACAAAATTACTATTAAATATCAGTATCCGTTACCCCTGATTTCGGATCTGTTCTCCAGAGTTAAAGGTGCTTGCTGGTTTACCAAGCTTGACCTTAGGGGGGCGTATAATCTTATCCGCATTAAGCATGGGGATGAATGGAAGACGGTGTTTAATACTCCGGAGGGACATTTTGAGTACCTGGTGATGCCTTTTGGGCTCACTAATGACCCTTCTGTCTTCCAGTGCTTCATGAACGACATTTTCCGAGACTAAATTCGCCCCACTGGAGCCGGTGTATCCAGGGTCATGTGCGTCATATGGGTTCGCCTTGCGGTACTCATTGCGTCCAGACACGCGTGACCGTGACAATATTAAGTACTCTGTTTTGGGTTTATAAAGTACATGTTTCTATACTAGCATTTTATACTGAATTTTTCTGTGGTGTTACCTTTTTTTGTCTTGTGGTATTTATTGATGCTTTTAGAGCCAAATTATTCAAAACGGTTCATTCAGGTCCATAAGTTTTTCCCGAAGTATATAATGCTCTTTACTTTTGACTGTTATCTTTTCTACACAAATAAACGCACATGATCTGTTAAAATGTTGCAGCCAACTGTAACATTTGGGGAAAAATAAAATCCTAGAATGTCAGAGTCGGAAGGGACATCAATGCAGGAGTCACTAAACCATCTCTATGTCAATATCTGACATACAAAACAGAAAAATCCACTGCCAAAGGGGAATAAAGTACACTTATGCAAGAATTGTACAACTTTTAAGAAAGTTGCCAATTATGAATGAAATGGATTTAAAAAAAAAAAACTACACACAAAATGGCAAACAGAAAAATAAAACAAAAGTTGGAAATAGACTTTAAAAAAGGGGAAACTTTAAGAAAGAATTTGGCAGAAAGTAAAACGCAGCTTTAATTCTTTAGGTTTATTCACTCGCGTTGGGGGGAAGGTTAAAACTATGGGACAAGTATGTCTCTTGATCCTCAAAGGGTTAATATAGGAAAAGCTAGACAAAAAATGTAGGTTCCAATGCCATAATGAATCGAGCCCTAAGTAGCATCTCAGGTGCATGAAGAACTCTGCAGTTTCTCCACCTACAATACTAATCTGGTAAGAGCGTATCTAGGTGTGGGGCGCTCACATGTGCAGCTCGTGGGGCTCCCGGATTTGTGACTATGACATCTACAGCTTGGGGATGTAAGAACTTAGATTGCTGAATTTTTGCACCCACACATTCAACAATTCTGCATTGTGGAATCATAGCACCCAAGAAGAGATTGTTCTGCGTGACTTTCTCTGACCATCATCATTTATTGACCGTTCTTTTCTATTTCCCGATGTTTGAAGATAATTCCTTTAAGGGAAAGCAGAACTGCAGACACAGATTGTACACGAAGTGTCCCCAAAGAGAGGAGCAAATACATGTGATGTGAAACAAATCTGTAGAATTTTTAGGAATATACTGAAGGACAGGGATGTGCTGATCATTGTTGCAGGTGATGTGGAAGCGTTTTTGTCCATTGGGTAAGGTGGGCCCACAGGAATCCACCCTATTTACACCTGGAAGTATGTCCTTGGAAGAACCAACAGTTTAATCTTATTGTGGAGCAGAGAGACACTCGCTCCCTGCGCTCCACTCACCTTACAGCTGCAGTCCTATCACAGTCCTTTCACAGTCCTTTCACTGTCCTTTCACAGTCCTTTCACTGTCCTTTCACAGTCCTATCACATTCCTTTCACAGTCATATCACTGTCCAATCACAGTCCTTTACAGTTCTTTCACAATCGTAATACAGTCCTATCACAGTCCTATCATAGTCCTATCTCAGTCCTTTCACAGTTCTATCACATTCCTTTCACATTCCTTTCACATTCCTTTCACAGTCCTATCACAGTCCTTTCACCGTTCTTTCACAGTCCTATCACAGTCCTATCACAATCCTTTCGCAGACCTTTCACAGTCCTATCTCAGTCCTTTCACAGTCTTTTCACAGTTCTTTCTCTGTTCTTTCACAGTCCTGTAGGATCGTGTGCCGACTGGGGAGTGGTCCCTTTCGGCTGTGGAACAGACTGCAGGCAGACACAGGAATCCGTTCAATCAGGTCCAAAACTTTATTGGGCGTCCTGACATCCACGGCATGCACGACTGCTTCGGCCCTTAGGCCCAGGTACCTGTCACCTCCTGCTGCTACTATTGGCAAAGACCCTCCGGGTTCTTTCACCGTGGCTGCCGTTAGTCTCATGGACACACTGCTTCCCCCTGGCTAAGTCTGCCCGCTGTACACCTACTCACTCTTCAGTGTCCAGCCGTCCGGTACCCAAAACTTCCATTAGTCACTGCCATCCTTTCCTGCAGCTGCCTTCTCAGGGCCACCCCCCATCTCCAAGTAACCATCTCTGGCTCTCTTCTGTTCTTCCTAAGCTTTTCCTTTCTCCGTCCTCTCCTGTGCACTTCTGTCTTCCTCCTGGGTGTCTCTCCACCCTGCCCCCTGGGACTCTCCTTCCTTATATCTCCTCCTTCTGGAAATCCCCTTCCCAGTCCCATAGCTCCGCCCACCATGACTATACAGTTTCACTGGCCTAAGGTCTGCTGTTGAGTCCTTTTCTCACTGCTCTCTGTCTCCATCTTGTGGCCAAAACCCGGTACTACATCATCCTGTACCAATTCCCAGCTGTTAACCATACACATACAATAAAAAATAGTGCACATCATCTTGTACATGTCCTTCCCACCTCAGACAGGTCCATAGGTCAGTCCACCCCCTACAGTCCTATCACAGTTCTTTCACAGTCCTGTCACAAACCTTTCACAGTCCTATCACAGTCCAATAACTGTCCTATCACAGTCCTTTCACAGTCCAGCATAATGACACTAGGCAGGGCCTGCAACATGATGCCAGCATGCTCTGCAGGAGCTGGCCCCCGATAAGCATACAGCTGTAGGTTAAGTGCGCCGTAGAGAGCCAGACGAGAGAAGAAGAAAGAGGACTGAGACGTTCGATGTGGGAGCAAGGATAAGTGAGAAATCGGGTTGTATTTTTTACATAGTAGTAGAGCATTTTGGGAGCAGCTAGTAGGGGCATAATGGGGTCAATATTAATGTACAGAGATCAAAATTTTAGAACATTATTATAATATGGAGGCTACTTAAGGGGGCATAACTTATGGTCACCAGAATTGGGGAACATTACTACTGTTTAGGGGCCATATAGGGGAACTTTATTACTATTTGGGGACCATATCATGGGGCATTATTCATTTATGGGGCAAAAATGTTGGGATATTATTACTATGTGGAGGCCAAGTGAAGGAAATTGTTAGTGAAAGAAGCCACATAGGGGAATATCACTACTGTATCACAGCAACATAAAGGAACGTTACACCTTCACGGTATTATGGTGGCGCAATAGACGGGAGATTATACCGTGGTGCCACGGTGGGGACAAACAGGGGTGGGATTTAGCCGATTCTCCCAGGTTCGATGGAACCGGTTGTTAAAAAAGCAGCAGGTTCCCTGAACCGGGGAGATTCAGAGCCGCTATCCGGTACTGTGACGCGGCCAGCAGCAGACACAGCCGCCCCCGTCACAGTGTATTGGGCTGGGAGCTGTGCATGGCCGTCACCTAGACAGCTGCACAGCTCCCTCTTCGTCTCCCTCCTCTCTCTACTTCTGGGCCAGGTGTCGGGCCTGCGCGATGACGTCACCGCGCAGGCCGACATGTACCTAGACGCTGGATGAAGAGAGGTGCTGCTGGGGAGCGGCTGTGAGGTAAGTATGGGAAACTTTTTTTTGTAAAATGAATTCAGTGGGTGAGGGGGTTTATGGGGCTGTACATGCTGGAGGAGGGTTTAAGGGGCTGTACATGATGGAGGGGGGTTTATTGGGCTGTACATGATGGAGTGGGGCTGTACATGATGGAAGGGGGTGCGGGGGCTGTACATGATGGAGGGGGGTGAATGGGGCAGCACATCATGGAGAGGGGTGCGGGGGCTGAGCCTGTACATGATGGAGGGGGGTGCGGGGGCTGTACATGATGGAGGAGGGTGAATGGGGCAGCACATGATGGAGGGGGGTGAATGGGGCAGCACATGATGGAGTGGGGCTGTACATGATGGAGTGGAGGGAGTGGGGCTGTACTTGATGGAGTTGGGTTAGTGGGGCTGCACAAGATGAAGGGGGAGTGGGGCTGTACATGATGATGGGGGTAAGGGGGACTGCACATGATGAAGGGGGACTGAACAGGATGAAGTGGGGGGTAAATGGGACTGCACAGGATGAACTGGGGGTATAGGGGACTGCACATGATGTGGGGGTGAGTAACTGCACATGTGATGGGGGAGTGGGGCTGCACATGATGAAGTGGGGGGTAAGGGGGACTGCACATGATGAAATGGAAGGGGGATAGAGGGCTGCAAATGATGAAGGGGCACTGCAGATGAAGTGAGGAGTGATAGGGGACTGCAACGGATGCAGTAAGGGGACTTCAAATTAAAGTGGGGGGACTGCAAATGATGATGTGGGGGAGAGGACGGGGGACTGCAAATGATGAATTCAGTGTGAGTTACGGGGCACAGCAATTTAATTGAAGGTGGGGGTGAGGAGAGCAAATGATCGATCTGGAGAACAAATATAGAATTTTGAGTGTGGGGGAGTAAGTGATGTATTGAATGTGGGGTAGAGCAGTTGATAATGAATAGATGGTGGGAGAGAAAGACATGACAATGAATTGAGGCTGGAGGGGCATGTAAATATAATGAATCGGGGTTAGGGTTAAAGCGGGAGGTACATAGTGGGGGGCGTTGAGGTTGAAGTGCTTGGTAATGAATTGGGGGAAAGAGTACAGGTGCTAATTAATTTATATATTAAATGGGGAAAGTGGCTATTTATAGTTAGTGGGTGCATAGTGGTGAATAATAATTTATATTTGGAATGGTGGGTTGCATAATAACCAATTGTGTATTAATGGTGGGTGCACGTCTGTATTCATATGTGTAGTGTAGAAGAAAGGGAAAAAGTGGGGAATGTGCTCTGGAAGCCGTGTTCTAGGTAACTGTGTTATTTCATGCAGAGACGAGTCCTGGCTGGAAGAAGTGATGGCGGTCTGTGCTGGATGATAAAGAAAAGTAAAGACGAAGGACTTCAGCTACTAGAGACGTCACTGTGAGTCAGTGTGTTACCTGTACACTGACAGTAAATAGAGTTCCTGTATACAATTGCACATAGTATTGTGTTTTTAATTAATGATCAGTATTGTAGTATTCAGTCACTATCTGGTGGTAATATGTGGTCTGGCCATGGTGTGGCAGTATTTGTTCCTTGTATGTGGTATTATTCGGTGACTATGTGGTGGTAATATGTGGTCTGGCCATGGTGTGGTGATATTTGTTCCTTGTATGTAGTATTATTCAGTCACTATGTGGTGGTAATATGTGGCCTGGTCATGGAGCGGCGTTATTTGCTCCTTATATGTGATATTATTCGGTCACTATGTGGTGGTAATATGTGGTCTGGCCATGGTGTGGCATTATTTGTTCCTTGTATGTGGTATTATTCAGTGACTGTGGTAGTAATATATAGTCTGGCCACGGTGTGGCGTTATTTGTTCCTTGTATGTGGTATTATTCGGTGACTATGTGGTGGTAATATATGGTCTGGTCATGGTGTGACGAAATTTGTCCCTTGTATGTGGTATTAATGGTTGTTTAAAAAAATGTGAATGTATGTGAGTCATTCCCTTAAAGAAAAATACATAAATATATATTTATTTTTAAAAGTTTAGAGTAGAGTAGGGCCTGGCCGATGTCATGGTATCAGCTTAAAAATTAATTTGGCCAGAACAAAAGCTGCTGGCTATATGAGTGATCTGGTGTTTGATGGGAACTGTTAATATCAGAATGTAGTGCACAACCTGGTCAGCCGGTCAGTCAAGTGAGACAGCTGCATAAAGCTCGGGTCAGGAGAGCCGCTGGCCAGAATTTGCACTGTTCTGATCTCATTCCAATTTATTTTTTTTCAACTGTTTGACTGCGCCCCTACTTGTATATGTTTGAGGAAAAGGTGTGTGTAAATGGGTGTGGCTTAAATGGGTGTGGTTTTAAAATGGGTGTGGTTTAAAATGGGTGTGGTTTTCCTACACAAACACAGAACCTGTTGTTAAAAATTTGAATCCCACCCCTGGGGACAATTCTACTGTATTAGGGCAGAAAGGTGACATAAGTATTACTACCGTATGAAGGACACAAAGGGGAATATAACAACTATGTATTTTTTCAGGTTCTGTTAGTGTGGAACAAGGGGGGTTAGCGATACTGTAGATTTTGGGGAAAATTTTGCTGTTTTTGCTGGAAGAAGCCGTAGAGGTCGGCACCAAGTGAAGAAGAAAATAGAAAAGGAATGACTTCAAATGGAAACTATTGTGTAGATACTGAAACCTTCCACTATATTGTCATATTATATTACCAGTAGTGCGGTAGTAACCTATGGTGATGGTGTGGCGGAATTGTTTCTCGTTTGTGCATTTATCAGTTTATTAGTCTTAGTGTGCAGGTTTATTCAATCATAGCATGGTGGTGATAATATTTGTTATTCTGTAACTATAAGACTGCATTATTTATATTCATTTTCGTGTTTTTGTTAAACATTTGTTTATTGTACTGGTATCATTATTTTTATGGGGGCTTAGACTATCAACGCTACTGCTGTGTGAGGAGGGGTTGCAGTTCTAAATTTTACCCTGGGGTTTATAGGACTGTAACTATGTCACTATGATTAGTCTTGGGGGGGGGGAGAATACAAATCTAATGGATATGTAGAGAGGTAGGATCGCTGGCAGCATTGATTGATCACAGTGGTTATAATGATGCTGCTCCTGCAGCCTTAATGCCTTTTGTTTCCAGGATTCCATGAGTCCATGACTTTAACCTCGAATTGTGGCTGCACTCAGAGGACTCAGAGGGACATGGTGTCACTCAGTGTCGTTGAGTTCCCTTCAGGATTGTCGCAAAGATTTTCGATGTATAGCTTCAGAATTAGAAGCAGTTTATTGGAAAAACACCAACATTCTAGACAGACATGACAATATCTCAGTTTTTAAGGTGATCACTAGAGTTGAGCGATACCGTCCGATACTTCAAAGTATCGTATCGGATGGTATCGGCCGATCTTTAAAAAAAGTATCGGTATCGCCGATTCCGATACCGGAAGTCCCATTCAAGTCTATGGGACTTCCGGTATCGGAATAAGAAAAACCCTTTCCTGCCCTTGTACAGCCTCTCTGGGGTCTGTACGGGCCTTTCGGGGGGCTGTGCCGGCCTGCCAGGGGGTCTGTGCAGGCTCCGGTGGTCTGTGCCGGCCTGCCGGTGGTCTGTGCAGGCTCCGGGGGGCTGTGCCGGCCTGCCGGGGGGCTGTGCCGGCCTGCCGGGGGGCTGTGCCGGCCTGCCGGGGGGCTGTGCAGGCTCCGGGGGGCTGTGCCGGCCTGCCGGGGGGCTGTGCCGGCCTGCCGGGGGGCTGTGCCGGCCTGCCGGTGGTCTGTGCAGGCTCCGGGGGTCTGTGCAGGCATCGTCCGATGGGACTACAAGTCCCATCGGGCGATGCCTGCTACCATGACAGTGATTGACACATTAGCCAATGATGGGACAGTAGTAGTCCCATCATCCGGCTAATGTGTTAAATGTAAAAAAAAAAAAAAAATTACATGCTACATACATACAACATGCATACTACATACATGCTACATTCATACTACATACTACATACATGCTACATTCATACTACATGCAACATACATACTACATACATACTACATACATGCTACATACATACTGCATGCTACATACATACTACATACATACTACATACATACTACATGCATGCTACATGCATACTACATATATACTACATGCATGCTACATACATACTACATGCTACATACATACTACATGCTACATACATACTACATATATACTACATACATACTACATACATGCTACATACATACTGCATGCTACATACATACTACATACATACTACATACATACTACATGCATGCTACATACATACTACATACATACTACATGCATGCTACATGCATGCTACATACATACTACATGCTACATACATACCACATACATACTACATACATACAATACATACATAGACATACAGTACATATAACATAGAGTAACATACTTACCAATACTTGTCACATTGTTCCCCGAAGCCATTGTCTTTCCGGAATAAATATTAACATAACAAACCACAAAAATACTCACCCACGATCCGAAGCAGTCCACGAGTGTGTCCCACGACGATCTTGGGTAGAGAACTGCAGCATCAGATGATGCTGCCGTTCTCTACGGGCTGCAGGAATCCAATGACGGAAGGTAGGTATCCTTCCGCACTGTATTCCTCCGCCACTTAAAAAAAAAAAAAAGTCCCTAGTCTCACTTTATGCCATTGCTGTGTGGGAAATTCCCACGCAGCAATGGCATAAAGTGAGACTAGGGACTTTTTTTTTTTTTAAGTGGCGGAGGAATACAGTGCGGAAGGATACCTACCTTCCGTCATTGGATTCCTGCAGCCCGTAGAGAACGGCAGCATCATCTGATGCTGCAGTTCTCTACCCAAGATCGTCGTGGGACACACTCGTGGACTGCTTCGGATCGTGGGTGAGTATTTTTGTGGTTTGTTATGTTAATATTTATTCCGGAAAGACAATGGCTTCGGGGAACAATGTGACAAGTATTGGTAAGTATGTTACTCTATGTTATATGTACTGTATGTCTATGTATGTATTGTATGTATGTAGTATATATGTGGTATGTATGTAGTATGTATGTAGCATGCATGTAGTATATATGTAGTATGTATGTAGCATGCATGTAGTATATATGTAGCATGTATGTAGTATGTATGTGGTATGTATGTAGCATGTAGTATGTATGTAGCATGCATGTAGCATGCATGTAGTATGTATGTAGTATGTATGTAGCATGCATGTAGTATGTATGTAGTATGTATGTAGTATGTAT
This sequence comes from Dendrobates tinctorius, assembly GCF_039654945.1. NCBI lineage: Eukaryota > Metazoa > Chordata > Amphibia > Anura > Dendrobatidae > Dendrobates > Dendrobates tinctorius. The sequence continues at coordinate 9,572,141 of NW_027361899.1, read as the reverse complement.
GTAGCATGCAGTATGTATGTAGCATGTATGTAGTATGTATGTAGTATATATGTAGTATATATGTAGTATGTATGTAGCATGTAGTATGTATGTAGCATGTAGTATGTATGTAGCATGCATGTAGTATATATGTAGTATGCATGTAGCATGCATGTAGTATGTATGTAGTATGTATGTAGTATGTATGTAGCATGCAGTATGTATGTAGCATGTATGTAGTATGTATGTAGTATGTATGTAGCATGCATGTAGTATGTATGTAGCATGTAGTATGTATGTAGTATGTATGTAGTATATATGTAGTATGTATGTAGCATGTAGTATGTATGTAGCATGCATGTAGTATGTATGTAGTATTTTTTTTTTTTTTTTTTTTTTTTTTTTTTTAACATTTAACACATTAGCCGGATGATGGGACTACTACTGTCCCATCATTGGCTAATGTGTCAATCACTGTCATGGTAGCAGGCATCGCCCGATGGGACTTGTAGTCCCATCGGACGATGCTTGCACAGACCCCCGGACATCAGCACAGCCCCCCGGCAGGCCGGCACAGCCCCCCGGCAGGCCGGTACAGACCCCCACAGGGTGCACAGACCACCGGCAGGCCGGCACAGCCCCCCGGCAGGCCGGCAGAGACCCCGGGCAGTCCACACAGCCCCCCGGCAGGCCGGCACAGCCCCCCGGCAGGCCGGCAGAGACCCCCGGAAGGCCCGAAATGACGGCGCATCATGATGCGCACACACCGCGCATCATGATGACGTCAGGCCGTCAATCAACTGAACTTCCGATTCCAATGCCGAATTCCGATATTGAAAAAATATCGGAAGTCGGTATCGGAATTCCGATACAGCAAGTATCGGCCGATACCCGATACTTGCGGTATCGGAATGCTCAACACTAGTGATCACCTGATGAAGGCAGTATTCAGCCGCCGAAACGCGTTGTGTGTTTAGCATCGATTTATGTAATTGCCTTGTAATGTTTTCATTTCCAGTTCTGTCCAGATGTCACCGTATCCCAGAATTCCAAGCCGAGGAAGTTCACCGACCGCCATATTGGGACACCCAAGTGATGGGTGTCCCAATATGGAAACTGCTGCTGGTACCAACCTATTGCGCGGTGACACCAGCAGAACACCGTCACACCACACACACAAACACTCACGCACCACACACACTCACACACTCTATACGCCGTACGCACCACACACACTCACACACTCATAGTCACACTCACAGTCACTCACACACACACACACTCACATACACTCAGACTCACATATTCCCACACACACTCACATTCACACTCTCACACTCAGTCACACACACTCACTCTCACATGCACACACTCTCACTCATGCAGCCTCTTGCACGGTATCACCAGCGTAACATCGTCGCACTGTGCCTGCGCGAGTTCCATGCAGGCACAGTGAATCATTTGGCTGATCCCGGCGGCAGATGCGCGATGTTTCTACAGGCAGAGGAAGCCGGTCACATTAAAGAAGATTTCCCATGAACGAAAGCTCATTTTAAACATTTTATGTGCCTGACCATGTATGGAGCATACCCCATCTCCTGGGCAGGGGAGGAAGCAAAAGACTGCAAACTGCAGTTTATTTTTTATTTTTTATTTGTGTTTTTTGCTTTTAGTTTTTTTCTGGTTAATGGTCATGTGTTAATATGCACTTACATTGTGCATACACATTAATTTATTTTCTCAGTTCAGACTTAATTTTTTTTTTTAGCTGTTTATATATTGTTGGTCATGGTTTATGATGTTTAATAAACCACATGTACTATACTGGCTTAAGGAAAACTTGTGCTGGATCTGATTTTGTGGCTGCCAAGCAAGTGATCCCCTACTTAAATGACAGCGCTACCTCACAATTGGTGGGTAAAGCTATGGGCATTGTTGTAGCCTTGTTGCTGGGAGCAGCGGAAGAGGACTGCAAAGTCGGTTGCTAAGGGCAACGCTGAGCCAGGAAGGCTGACGGTTGGGGAAGCCACTGCCCGGGTGTGGTTCTGAAACCGTGGGGCGCCTAGTGAGTAAGGCATTGTCCAGATCGGTGAGCCCAGTGCGGCCATTTCCCCAGGAGAAAGAGACTTATAGAATACCTCTGCGGTAGAGGGGTCCGAGAACCTGAGCGGCAAGCAGGTGACGGTCGTGAAAACCGTGTTGTACTGACCGGGGTCAGTGAGAAAGAGACTGGTGATTGCTATAGGGTGCCTCTGTGGAGAAGAGGTATCCGAGGACCTGTGGGGCCGACACAGGTAACGGACAAGTGTTCGTGTTGTACTGACCTGGGTCAGTGAGAGAGACTGTGTACCTGGAGGGTTCAGTGAGCAAGGTCCTGGAGGGTCAGTGTTGGGAGGTTCTAGGAGAATTGAATCCCTAGAGCACGTGGTATGACCTCGGACCTGGTGAGGCGTGAGTGTTGGGCAGTCTCAGGAGGAGATGGATGTCCTGAAGAGCAACCGCTAAGCTCCTGGACCTGGTGATGCTGGTGTGTTGGGAAACCCTGGGAGGAGGGCTGCTCCCTGAATAGCACCCAGTGCGCCCTGTGTGTTGGACGGTCTCAGGAGAGGAGACGGAACATCCTGAATAGCACACAGACAGGACACGTGAGTTGTGTGTGGTGTGTTGGTATGGCTTGTGTGTTGGGAAACCCTGGGAAGTGGGTTGGCTCCCTGAATAGCAACCGGTCCGCCCTGTGTGTTGGATGGTCTGAGGCGGAGACAGTACGTCCTGAAGAGCACACAGACAGGATATGTGAGTGTTTGTGTGGTGTTTTTTTTCTTTTCTCAACTCAGCCTGCGGTGGCTCAGTGGGAGTCAAGAAGGTGACAAGCGGCTTCCTGTAACTCGGCGGGGTTACAAAGGGGACAAGTGGCTTCCGGTAACTTGGCGGGGTTACGAAGGGGACAAGCGGCTTCCTGTAACTTGGCGGGGTTACGAAGAGGATATCAGCCGCTGTGTGTGAACAGCAGCCGGTGGTGCCGGTGATCGGTGACAGCAGGAGCTGTGGTGGTGCCAACAAGGACTTGTGTGGTATCGTAAAAGAGACAAACTGTTGTGTGAACTGTGGTCTAAGGAGACCGGTATAACAGACATGGGGAAATCCCAAAAGGGGGCGGTGGCCCAAATCGGGGTGGTAATCCAAAAGGAGGTGGAGTCCCAGAAGGGGGCGGTGAACCAAATTGGGGTGGTAACCCAAAAAGAAGTGGAGTCCCAGAGGGGGCGGTGACCCAAAAAGGGGTGGAGTCCCAGGAGGGGGTGGCAACCAAATTGGGGTGGTTCAGGAAATGGCAGCACTGGTTGCCTCAGTGGGTATGTCTGGGGAACCGCAGTGTGTCTGTATGAGTTTTGAGGAGTGCGACATGCATTATCTGGATAATGACGGGCCACAGGTGTGTACCGTGATGCTGCACCGGGAAGGAGTCTCTGGTAGACTGGATTCAGAGAGTCAGGTGACTCTGACAGGAACTCCTCTCATTTTGTCTCTGACCGAGAAAAACGCCAGGGTTCACTGTAATCATGGGGTCACGGTGAACTATGCAGTAGACCGAGTAATGTTCGAGGGGACCAAAGGTGGTGCGTGCCAAGGGGGCGGGATACCACGTGACTTAGTCTATGCCTTGGAGAGGGGACAGGACTTTGTGTCGTTTGATGATGTATGGTCGAATGAGGGAGACGTTTCTACTGTTGGATTAACAGACGTTGAGATGGTGACGCCTCCTAAAGTGGACAGGTCTGATGTAGAAGTGACTGGAAGAAGAAGTACATCTGCCCAACTGACGGACCTGACGTCTCGTGATAAGACAGATGGTGGGCTGGGAGATGAGGTGACTGGAGTGGGCACAAGGTCAGAGGGTAACTGGAGGGTTCACTCGGATGATCGGCGTGACTCAGACTCTAGGGGAGACTGAGGCTCTGAGAGAGAAAGGGAGCACAGACTAGATGACCTAGAGAAAGAAGTCTTCGAGCTCAAAGGTCACCTGGCATCGTGGCAAGGTCTGAATAAGTCCCTCAAAGAAGAGGTAGGAGTACTAACAGAAACTGTAAGAGGTCTTCTGCGGGAGAAGAAGTAGAAAGAAGACTTACAGCAGCCAGGCCTGAATGAGGAACAGTGTGAAGACAAAAAGAAACTAAAAAGTATGGAAGCAGAGGTGATTTGTTTGCAGACGGAGCTTGCTGCTGCAGAGTTTGCTAAAAGACAAGCACAGCAGGAAAGAGATGACCTGGCTGATGTGACTGCCAACAACAGAGGTGAAGGTGCTCTGGCTTTGGAAGAAAAGAGGCGGTTAGAGTCTCGCATTGTTCAGCTTGAAGAAGAAGTGGAGGAAGAACACGGCAACGTTGAATTAGCCAGCTGAGAAAGGCCACAATTCAGGTTGACCAGATGAATGCTGATCTGAAGACAGAACATAGTAATGCTCAGAAGATTGAGAGTGCCCGTCAGCAATTAGTTCGCCAGAATAAGAACTTAGAAGCAAAGGTTGCACTACTGGAGGAACAGCTTGATGCAGAAATTAAAGTGCGACAATCTGCTAGCAAACAAGAACGTCGTACGGAGAAAAAACTGAAGGTTGTACTTAGACAAATGGATGATGAAAGGCGTAATTCTGAGCAGTACAAAGGCCTGGCGGAGGGAAATGATGTGCGTCTGAAACAGTTGAAACACCAGGTGGAAGAAGTAGAGAAAGAGGCTCAACATGCCCATACGTTGCACCATAGGTTACAGTGTGAACTGGAGGTTGCTACAAAGACAGCAGATGCAAAGAACTGTGAGGTTAATGCACTGAAAAGTAAACTTAGATGTGGTGGGGTAACATTTCTTACAAGATGCTTAGGTAGAGAAAGGATGGTGACTAACCAGTGTCTGACGACGCCGACAGACCATGACTGGGGGGTCAAAGCCAATGGCCGATATTCTGACCGCTGGAGGCGGGGGAGGTCTAACGTAGGAACGAGGCTGTATGACAGAGGGAGATGATTCTCTCGACCTGTGGGGCAAGGGGTAGTGAGTGCCCGGTCGTGAGACCCTGGTGTAATGTTGTGTGTTCAACCCCACAAGTTTGAACAGAGGGGGGAGGTATGTGGAGTAGTAACCATTGTGTCCACTAGGGGGTGCTGTGTGGATGTCCCAGGAGAATGGATGAATGGCAGAATACTGAGTGACCATTACGTATCTCAAAGTGGGTGGTTTTGAGATGGAGACTTATGTGTGGATCAGCAGTGATACTACTGAGGTGCTGCTTTAATGTGGCAGGGAGAAGTCTCCAGGTAACTAGAGATAGGCAGGCCTGGTTACCTACAAACCCACCCAGGGGGTGTGTTTAAAGAACACTTGTAAAGAGTGTGTAAGTGCTTGAAGGACCTGTGATGAGGTCAGAGTCATGTGACCCGGTGGGCATGGCTATGATCCATATAATGTGGCCAGGGTAGGTCACATGTGGTGAATGCTTGGACCCGGTTGGTCCAGTGTGGAAGGTCCCGCTGAGATGGGGCTTCCTGCCTGACAGCACGTGTGGACGCTGTGAGTAATGGCTGCAAGTGCCTGAGAGTTCCCTGGAGGGAATGAATGTCTGCAGTATGGACAGTATGGAGAAGCAGCCATGAGAGAACCCTGACGGGGTGAGATATAACTGTGAGGCTGAAAAGCCTGCGTATTGGACATTGCTAACAGAGTGAAGCTCTGTCATGGACGCTATGCCGTTTATATATTGCTGGTCATGGTTTATGATGTTTAATAAACCGCATGGACTATACTGGTTTATGGAAAACCTGTGCCGGATCTGATTTTGTGGCTGCCAAGCGAGTGATCCCCTACTTAAATGACAGCGCTACCTCACATCTTGTACATAGGGGGCAGTATTATAGTAGTTATATTCTTGTACATAGGAGCAGTATTATAGTAGTTATATTCTTGTACATGGGGCAGTATAACAGTAGTTATATTCTTGTACATAGGGGCAGTATTATAGTAGTTATATTCTTGTACATAGGGACAGTATTATAGTAGTTATATTCTTGTATATAGGGAGCAGTATTATAGTAGTTATATTCTTGTGCATAGGAGCAGTATTATAGTAGTTATATTCTTGTACATAGGGGGAGTATTATAGTAGTTATATTCTTGTACATAGGGACAGTATTATAGTAGTTATATTCTTGTACATGGGGCAGTATAACAGTAGTTATATTCTTGTACATAGGGGCAGTATTATAGTAGTTATATTCTTGTATATAGGGAGCAGTATTATAGTAGTTATATTCTTGTGCATAGGAGCAGTATTATAGTAGTTATATTCTTGTACATAGAGGCAGTATTATAGTAGTTATATTCTTGTACATAGGGGCAGTATTAAAGTAGTTATATTCTTGTACATGGGGGCAGTATTATAGTAGTTATATTCTTGAACATAGGGGCAGTATTATAGTAGTTATATTCTTGTACATGGGGGCTGTATTATAGTAGTTATATTCTTGTACATAGGGGCAGTATTATAGTAGTTATATTCTTGTACATAGGGGCAGTATTATAGTAGTTATATTCTTGTACATAGGAGCAGTATTATAGTAGTTATAGTCTTGTACATGGGGCAGTATTATAGTAGTTATATTCTTGTACATAGGAGCAGTATTATAGTAGTTATATTCTTGTACATAGAGGCAGTATTATAGTAGTTATATTCTTGTACATAGGGGGCAGTATTATAGTAGTTATATTCTTGCACATAGGGGCAGCATTATAGTAGTTATATTCTTGCACATAGGGGCAGCATTATAGTAGTTATATTCTTGTACATAGGGGCAGTATTATAGTAGATATATTCTTGTACATAGGGGCAGTATTATAGTAGTTATATTCTTGTACATAGGGGCAGTATTATAGTAGTTATATTCTTGCACATAGGGGCAGCATTATAGTAGTTATATTCTTGTACATGGGGGCAGTATTATAGTAGTTATATTCTTGTACATAGGGGCAGTATTATAGTAGATATATTCTTGTACATAGGGGCAATTTTTATTATAAAACCCAAACATAAATACAATTATAATAAAACAAAAATCATCCAGTATTACAAAACACAAACCACTTAGGTAATATATACGCAGCACTAATAATCAGATCATATTCATAAATAAATTAAAGTGTCCACACCTGGGGATGGAAAAAGAAAGTTAGAGGAAAAAAAAAACAAAAAAACAAAAAAAACATTATCATATTTTCTAACTGAATTTTACGTTTCTCCATAACGTTATGTTTCCTGGACTCCTTCCAACTTCTAGTGATTTTATCCACCGGAGTTCTGACATAACCTGATTGGCTGCAGCTGTGTGATCGAACGGCTCATTGTGCAGTGACACCCGGGTTCTCATGTGCCAGTGATAGTATTTGATGACACTGATTATAATGTACATCGTCTCTCTGTTGATGTTACTAACAGTGGAGGGGACACCATAGATTATGTCGGGATACTTTAGGGTCCGCAGTCTGGGGATTTTTAGATTATCTGACACTTCCTCCCACATCTTCCTCCCTCCCCAGCAATCACATATAAAGTGCTCCATAGTTTCCTCCTGCTGACAACCAAGGGGACAATTCCGATCAGAGACACACAGATGTTTCAGGTTCCCTCTGACAAAGAGCCAACTATGCAGTGAAAGCCAAGTGACATCAAACAGTTTAGGAGGAAGCCGTTTCCCGTTTAGGAACCTAAGGCTTTCCTGCAGGGTGGTGGTGACACAATCTCTCAGGGCCAGTGGAGAGTAGAAGAAAGTCCCACATACACGAGCATACAGGTCTCTTCTCGTGTTGCTCTCAATGTAAGACCTCTCCAGTCCCCACCTCCTAACACACTTCAGACCATAGTCCAGATACTGGGGGAGGTGGTCACCTGTCCATCTCCTCCTCTTGAGACTGCCGCCTCGCACCCAAGATTCTGCAAAAGGCAATATCCAGTACCTGATACTATTTACACACAGGGAGCTACTGTTTGAGTCCATGTTCCCAAAATTCACCTTTAGAAACTAGGAGTCAAAGAAAACCCTTGGATTCAACATATCCAGCCCACCCTCTCTCCGCCGTAGGTATGTTATTCCCCTCTTTATCAGGTTCATCCTATTCCCCCACAAGAGCTGGAAGAACAGGCTGAAGAGCCTTGCCGAGAAAGATTCTGGCAAAGGGAAAGCGACAGAGACATACAAGAAAAAGGGGACCAGGTACGTCTTCAACATTGTGACCCTTTCTCTGTAGGTCAGCCTCCAGTTCTTCCATCGCTGAACCTTTGCATTTCCGGTTTCCAATTTCTCCTCCCAATTTAGCGTGGCATTATCATCCCTCCCAAATTTAACCCCTAGGATCTTAATATGGGTGGAGGCTTTGGAAAACTGCGGCAGATCAAAGCTGGGCTCAGTATCTAATGTCCACAGAGCTTGACTCTTTTCAAGGTTGACCAGAGACCCGGAGGCCTCTGAGTAGCTTCTGATGGACGCAGATAACATCTGCACCTCACGAGGATTGGAGATCACCAGCGTCACATCGTCCGCATAGGCAACAACATTCAGAGGCGGGCAGTGGGGGACCGGCACCCCCTGAAAATCGCACTCCTGCAGTGACCTCAGAAACGGGTCTAGGGCAAAAACATACAGGAGCGGACTCATTGGGCAACCCTGTCTCACCCCCGCCCCAACTCCAAAAGTGTCACCCTGCCAACCATTAATCAGAGGAAAGCTCACCGCCTCTCTGTACAACGTCTTCAGCCAATCCACAAATTGTCCCGGAATACCGTACTTTGACAAAGTGGCCCACAGATAGTCATGATCAACCCTGTCAAAGGCTTTAGCCTGGTCCAGACTAACAACATATCTCCCACACCGCAGAGCTTTACATCTCTCAAACATCTCTCGTATCGAGATGACTGCTCCAGAGATGTTTCGCCCTTTTACTGTGCCAAACTGAGAGCCTGCCAACAGTGCCGGGGACAAACAGACTAATCTAGAAAATAGGATCTTTGCAAGAATCTTCCTGTCCACATTCAAGAGGGCAATCGGCCTCCAGTTCTTGATGTCACTTGGCTCTTTACCTTTAGACAGCAGAATTAACGAGGACACTCTCATGGATGGAGGCATCAGGTGATTTTCTAGACAATTTCTATACACATCCACGAGAATTGGAGCCAGGAGGTCTCTGAATTTCTTATAAAATTCTGCTGTTATACCATCTGGACCTGGTGCCTTCTTCAGATGCAACTTATCAATGGCCTCCTTAACTTCTTCCACCGTTAATTCTGCTGTCAAAGGAGAAAAGTCCAGATCATTAGTATCAGGCACTGGAGTTGCCTCCAAGAATTGAGCCATCTTATCTTTATCCAAAACTTTCCTCTGAAACAAGTCAGCATAGTAAGATCTCACCACCTCCAGGATACCCTCCAGAGAATCCTGCAATACACCCTGGGAGTCAATGAGACCCGTGACCATTTTTTTTGGCCACCCTCTCCCTGCAATTCTCAAAGGGATCAGGGGCCCCTAAGGACCCATAATCCCATTCAAGAACCAGGGAGGTTTACCTGCTATACTGATACTGCTTTATCTCAGATTTCAGCCGGTCGATCTTCACTTTGTCATCCCCGCCCGCCGAATACAGTGACTCCAATTCTTTGCGCAGCTTTAGGTACTGGCTGTACTTATTCCTCCCTTTATTAACTGACAGTCTCTTTAAGAGGGATCTGATATCCTCCTTGACATCCTCCCACCAGTCGGTCATGTTGTCATAGAAGTCAACCCTGTCTAGATGAAGCTGGATAAGGGAGTGAACACGGCTCTGAACATAGGCATCATCCAGGAGACTGGAATTGAGCTTCCACAACCCTCTACCAATGTCCGGACGGTTAGAGGAACCCAAAGAGAAGCACGAGGCGAGGTGATCAGAGTAAGGGACGACCTTCTCACTCAGGGCGCCGACAGCCTCAGTAGGACTGACAAAAGCAAAATCTATCCTACTGCTCCTGTTGGAACATGAATACGTGAATTTTGGCTGTCGCCCACCCTGTGTGAAAACGTCGGTCAGTCCTGCCTGCATTATAACGTTATGTAGGACCTTACCGTCCCTGGTCACTGCCCTGCCTGAGGAGCTGTCACCTGATGTCAGTATGGCATTAAAGTCCCCCGCCATCACCACTGGAAGAGAAGTGAAGAGGTAAGGCTTGACGTCATTAAACAGCTGGATCCTGTCCGTCACTGTCTGTGGCCCATAGATGTTAATAAGCCGGAGTCGCCTCCCATGGACAGTGACTTCCAGGACCAGACATCTTCCCATGACCACCTCCGTCATCCTATGCACAGTCACATCACTGGTGTTAAACAGGACAGCGACCCCGGCGTAAGGCTCCACAGCCAGTGACCAGAAAGAAGGACCGGACCGCCATTCCCGCTCAGCCTCTCTCATAAGCCCCAGAGATGTCAGTCGTGTCTCCTGCAGGAAGATGACATCTGTGTCCAGATATTTGAGATGTTCATACACCGTGTGTCTAGTTCTCCTCAGCTTAATGCTATTCACATTGCTCGAGGTCACTGTCAATGAGAACCCCGCCATCACAACACAATATAGAAGGAGCAGAGTAATAGCCATCATCATGAGTCAGAGATGTTCTGTCCACCACTGGTGCCCATGTCAGACTCTACCTGAGGGTCTACAGATAAGGGCTTCCGCTTTGGCGGGGGATGGTCCTCTATGTCCCTGTCACACTCAGCATCAACTTTCCTCAACTCTTCCTCATAATCGTCACCATTGGACTCAGATAAAACTCCATACTTGTTGGACACGACCATCACTCCTGCAGAATTCTGAACCTTCTTACTAGCACTCTGACCAGTGTCATATTCTGCTCAGGTTTACGGGAGGATGTGTTCTTTTTCTTCCTTTTATTATTATTAATGCTCCAGTCATCAGATACAGACAGCGATGCTGAAGGGGGGGCTATCTGAGGCTGCTGGACCTGATGGAAGACCTCCATGTTCCCCTCTGCACCCTGCTTCTCTGGTGCTGCCCGAGTGGACTCCTGGTGGGCATCTGAGCTGGTCAGCATCTCTCCTGACATTAAACACTCCTCCTCATGTATCCCTGCCACCACATCCTCATCCTCCTGAGCCTCTGCCCCTGCCATCACTAACTCATCAGGGAAGACTCTGCAGATGTTGTGCCAGGCATCTGGACAGTCCCTGTGAGGGTGGCCCATCCTACCACTGAGGTTGCACCTGACGTCCCGGCAGTCCGCAGCGACATGGCCGATTGCCCCACACAGACTGTACTTCACCACAGTACAGGCGTTAGCCAGATGACCTTTCCCACCACATTTGAAGCACTTTCGGGGTTGCCCTGGATAATAACACCTTCCCTTCTCCCTCCCAATGAAGAAGGAGTTGGGTAAGTGGGCAGTGATGTTATTACATTGCCGCAATTTTACGAAGACCCGCCACCCCATTGTCCAGATACCATCCTCATCTCTGACCTTGGTGAGCCCAGAGACGAGGTCACAGTGTCTCCGGAGCCACACCTCGATGTCCTGTGGAGGAACGGCCTCATTCCAGAAGGTGATGTTTACTGTGACAGTGTCCGGCCTGGAGATAGGAACCAACACAAACTTATTCCAGCCCTCAGCATCTCTGAACTTGGGGTAATTGGCCCAGAATCTATCCAGGTCAGACATGAGCTTGAAGCTGACCTCGTAGCCCTGCCTGTCCTGAAGATTAGACACTGCCAGTATCTCATTTGCCACAAACCCCATCTGGCCGCAGAGCAGCTCTCTCACCACATACCTGCGTTGTGGCAGATCCTCCTTGGCGCCTATGTATTTAAACCGCACCACATTAATGCGCTTGAATGTCTGGCCGGTATACCTGGCGATGGAAGTGAAGGATGGGGCGCCGCGGCTCCAGGCATTCCTGGGGGGCACCTGCCGGGTCACACTGGGCTGACTGACAGGGAGAGGGCCTGCAGCAGGGGGGGCTGTCACACCTTGTGGACTAGATGGCAAAGGGGGATAATCACACATATCATGCACATTATCATGAACAGCATCATTATCATCAGACAGTGCGACGTCCAATACAGCATGTGAAACCCCTCCAACCCCCGACCCCATGGGCACAGCGTCACCAGCCACAGTCTGTGCTTCAGCCTCAGCCTCATCAGCACAAACAGTCTCAGAAATACTGTCCTGCTCCTGTGTGGGGCATTCTGGGACCTGTGGTGCCTCTGCTGGAGTCTGCAGTATGTGCTCCTGTTCACACTCTGCTGCCTCAGCAGCACAAACAGTCTCACATACACTGTCCTGCTCCTGTATGGGGCACTCTGGGAACTGTGGTGCCTCTGCTGCAGTCTGAAGTGCATGCTCCTGTTCACACTGAGCTTCCTGCTGCTGCAGTTGTTTCCCCTCCTGTAACACTGGCCGTGTCCACTGCTGGGGGGTCCCGTCCTGAACATCAGGGGTCCTGGCCTCTACAGCACAGTCCTGCTTATAGGAGGTGAACCGCTCGCGGTTCCTGTAGGTCTCTGCCAGGGGCCCCATGCTCTCCAGCACAGATTCAGTGTCCTGCACAACACTCGCCAGCTGTACACCCAGTGTGTTCAGTCTCAGGTCATAGGCGTCATTACTGGCAGGATTAGTGGTCTTTAGACTATAGATGAAGCCTACCTCCATTTGCAGCGCTTTTTTTTGCTGCTGTAACTCACCCAGTTTTCGGACAAGTCCCGGTATCTCATCCGCTAGCTGCAGCTCGGGTGCACGCGCCGGCTCCACAGGCTTAGTCTTGACCACGGGTACAGGGGTTTTGAAGACAGTCTTGTGCGGGTCCACCACGGATGGTTTTGTGGTCCCTTGGCTGGATGCAGGCTCCGCAGCAGGTTTATCGCTGCCACCTGATTGTGACCGTGTGCGTCCTGACCGCGCCATACTGCCATGCTGCTGTAGGTTCTCCTGCATTGTCTGCCTTTCCAAAGACGTCCGTCTCTGCCTGGAAGCAGGAGAGGTGATCTGCACAGCTGGGGCCGATCTCACCTGTGCACCTGGCAGGAGCTGCTTACTGACTGGGGAGCTACAAGACTTCACACTCAGCTGGTTTCCATCACTCACAGAGACTTTTCCTTCTTGTTTCTTTGCTGGAACTGGAGAAGGTTTTCCTCCCAAAACTTTAGTCACAACTGTTTCTTTCTTCATAGAACTGCTGCAGCTTTGACTCGCTGCATTCACTGGACTCACAGTGGCTTTGGGATTAATATTCTCATTAGTAGAAGCCTGAGAGGCTAGTCCCAGTGTAGGCCGGGAAGCCTGGGCCTTGCCAGGGGAGCTTCCCCGCCCAGGGTGGCCCCTCCCTGGGCTTGCTCCAGACATCAGGAGAACCACTGACACACAACCTCACAGCTAGGAGGCAGTATTATAGTAGTTATATTCTTGTACATAGGAGCAGTCTTATAGTAGTTATATTATTGTACATAGGAGCAGTATTATAGTAGTTATATTCTTGTACATAGGGGCAGTATTATAGTAGTTATATTCTTGTACATAGGAGCAGTATTATAGTAGTTATATTCTTGTACATAGGGGGCAGTATTATAGTAGTTATACTCTTGTACATAGGGGCAGTATTATAGCAGTTATATTCTTGCACAGAGGGGGCAGTATTATAGTAGTTATATTCTTGTACATAGGGGCAGTATTATTGTAGTTGTATTCTTGTACATAGGAGCAGTATTATAGTAGTTATATTCTTGTACATAGGAGCAGTATTATAGTAGTTATATTCTTGTACATAGGGGCAGTATTATAGTAGTTATATTCTTGTACATAGGGGCAGTATTATAGTAGTTATATTCTTGTACATGGGGGCAGTATTATAGTAGTTATATTCTTGTACATAGGGGCAGTATTATAGTAGTTATATTCTTGTACATAGGAGCAGTATTATAGTAGTTATATTCTTGTACATAGGGGCAGTATTATAGTAGTTATATTCTTGTACATAGGGAGCAGTATTATAGTAGTTATATTCTTGTACATAGAGGCAGTACTATAGTAGTTATATTCTTGTACATAGGGCAGTATTATAGTAGTTATATTCTTGTACATAGGAGCAGTATTATAGTAGTTATATTCTTGTACATAGGGGCAGTATTATAGTAGTTATATTCTTGTACATAGGGGGCAGTATTATAGTAGTTATATTCTTGTATATAGGGAGCAGTATTATAGTAGTTATATTCTTGTACATAGGGAGCTGTATTATAGTAGTTATATTCTTGTATATAGGGAGCAGTATTATAGTAGTTATATTCTTGTACATAGGGGCAGTATTATAGTAGTTATAGTCTTGTATATAGGGGCAATATTATACTAGTTATATTCTTGTACATAGGGGCAGTATTATAGTAGTTATATTCTTGTACATAGGAGCAGTATTATAGTAGTTATATTCTTGTACATAGGAGCAGTATTATAGTTATATTCTTGTACATAGGGGCAGTATTATAGTAGTTATATTCTTGTATATAGGGAGCAGTATTATAGTAGTTATATTCTTGTACATACTGTAGTAAGTATATATATATCTATTAGTACATATATCTCAGAATTACTGAATCAATATAAATATGTGCAACAAATTGTGACATTTCTTAGTATGTGGGATGATGTAATACAAGTTTTGCTCTAATTACTGTCTTGCTCTCTCTCATCTTGTATTGATATAATGAACTCATTATTGAGAACTTTTTTTTGCTTTTTCTTGTTTTCTTCTATTCTTTTTGTCCTTCTTGAATTATAAAACCTATTAAAGTTTGAAGTCTACTAGCTGCTTCCTCCGTCATCTTGATGTCAAATTGTGCGCGTTGTTTAAAAATCCTCAGTATTATCTTTTGTTCTCAAAATCAATGTGAAATGAAGAGAGTCAAAACAGGCGCAGGTCGATACTCCGGTGTAGGTCTGGCTGCGCGATTTTGTTCTCAATGCCGCTGTTCCGCTCCACACCTCATAGAACCGTTATTAGAATATTGATCGACACCTTGTTGTTGTTTTTTATATAGGAGAAAGCTCTCACCATCTTTGATGTCTGAGCAATGAAATAATGTACAATTGGATTTATATCTTCTCTCTTAAATACGGAGATGTCGTAAGGCGAGAAGTAAATTAAACCAATATCTCAGCACAATGTATCCAAAGTGAAAGATATTTACATTAAGCCAATTAGATTGACAGATATTCCATTTTTGCAATTTTAAGAAATTGTAGTAGTTTTTTTTTTATTGTGAGTCACTTTTCATATTTTCGAAGGGGAATATGGGACTTTCATCACTCAAAATCTCCAGAATCCGTGTGATAAACGTATCCAGTCCAAAAATGAGGAATATTCGGCTTCACCTCCAGCTGCCTATCTGAGACTTTCAAGGGAAGTTTACATTATTCTGTATCTACATCCTACATCATAAACTGTGTGAGAACCTTGCGCATGTGTTCAACCCTCCTGCATGTGGATGAAATAAGGGATAAAATGGGATTTAGGGTCCAGAAAGCCATGTGTAGAGTTTCTACACAGGTTGGCTTTCTTAATGTCTATATAATGGTAGCATTTCTTTGTAACCATATGGCAGTATTAACGACAGTATTTGTAACGTATTGTGTAAATTTTTTCCTGTTCAAAATATGATGACAATATACTTTATTGCACATAATTTATCTATGTAAAATAGTAATGTTTGGTTATATTTTTTTGTGTACATGATGGCGGGTATTGGTGGGATTTTTGAAAAGCCTTGTGTTTATGTTGATTTCTTTCTTCAGCCTTTGGTCTCCATCTTACATTCATATGTCAAGGATACCTCACATTTATTGGTTTTGTTGAAAGATTTGATCATTCCCCCTGACACTTTTTTAGTTACCCTGGATGTTGAATCCTTGTACACCAATATCCGACACGATTTGGGGATTCAAGCGGTTGCTTTTTTTCTGGAGCAACACTCCACGGGTGATCGACATCATGATTCCTTTATAGTGGATTTATTGCACTTCATTTTGGATAAAAACTATTTTGTGTTTGATCGGGTATTTTATAGACAGGTGTCTGGGACTGCGATGGGTGCACGTTGTGCACCCTCGTATGCAAATTTATTTTTGGGGTGGTGGGAGTTGACTCGAGTATATGTGTCACCTGAATTTAAATATCATGTCTTTAGATGGTGGCGCTATATTGATGATGTCCTGTTGTTATGGACGGGACCTTTGGATAAGTGTAAGGAATTTGTAGATGGCCTTAATGACAACACTTTAAACATACATCTTACGGCTAATTTTGCAGGTTTGGCGACAGAATTTTTGGATTTAAATTTGGTTATTGAGGGATCGTCTATCACAACTACTTTATATCGGAAGCCGACCTCTACTAACAGTATTTTACACTATACGAGTTTTCATCCAGAACATCTGAGAAACGGAATTCCGAAAGGACAATTCTTCAGATTAAAAAGAAATTGTTCCAAACAGCAAGATTTTTTGCTACAAGCCAAGGATCTGACAAGACGCTTTCAAAACAGGGGATACCCACGTAAGGTAATATCTCGTGCCTTCCAGTCAGCCAGAGATAGGGATCGTGTAGACCTACTTGGTCCTCGACTTCCTAAAGTTAACAAAACCCTGGGTCTGATAACCACTTACAATAATCAGTGGCGTGACTTACAGGGTATTTTGACCAAATATTGGGATATGCTGGTCAATGAGCCTAAACTTGCACCCCATATAGCGCCATATCCCACTCTTATTGCTAGAAAGGCCCAATCTCTTAAAGATTCTTTGTGCCACAGGCATTTTAAGCGACCTGTATGCAATCTTAACAGGGGTGTACGTGTGCTTGGAACCTTTGCTTGTGGCCATTGTAACATCTGTCATCTAACTGCAGGCAGTGAAGGGGTTAATATCCCTACTCTAAATTTTCCTGTAGTTTCTAAGGCATTCTTTAATTGTAGGTCCAGGAATCTTGTGTATGCTCTTATTTGCCAATGTCCGAAAATCTATGTAGGACAAACTACACAAGAATTACGGAAGAGGATCCAACAGCACCTTTCGAATATTAATAGTGCAAGAGCAGATCGTGAAAAAGGTGAACCCCTCACTTCAGTAGCCATGCATTTTTTGTGCGAACACAATGGCCGCTGTACTGGCATTAGGGTTTTGGGTCTTGAGGCAGTACAGACTAACATAAGAGGGGGGAATGTTTCATTGGAATTACTGAGGCGTGAATCTAGGTGGATTTATGATCTTCAGAGTCGATCCCCTTTGGGATTAAATGAGGAGCTTTTATTCACTGGCTATTATAAACAAATCTGACTGATTGGATAATTAAGTTCCTCTTCCCTTCTTTTTCCATTTGTAGGTTGATCGACTCATTTCTTTTTGAACATAGTAGCTTGGATCTCCATTTTTTGGCAGCTTCTCAAGGTCTGGCTTGTCCACTATGGGAGTCTACTTCTCTAGCAACTTTTGGAATAGTCTATTCTTGGATCTTCTACCTTGGATTTCATCCTTCACTCTATCCCTGGCTGGACTCAAATAATAAAACAGTGCCCTGGAAGATATTCGGACCTTAACATGGACTTAGATTTGATTTTTTTGTTCCAATTTCTGGATTTGCTTTATGTTCTATCCATGTTGTATGTTTATA
Organism: Dendrobates tinctorius; assembly: GCF_039654945.1. Taxonomy (NCBI): domain Eukaryota; kingdom Metazoa; phylum Chordata; class Amphibia; order Anura; family Dendrobatidae; genus Dendrobates; species Dendrobates tinctorius. The sequence goes on along the minus strand of NW_027361899.1, from coordinate 9,554,427 downwards.
TCAGTAAAAATCATTTATCTATAATGGTCACTTTTTTGAAGTCCAGTGGACCCTGAGGTGGAGTTTGTGGAGTTTTAATTAATTTTTTCTGATCCATCTTTCTAAGGCCATGTGCACACGATGCAGATTTGCAGCGGTTCCGCAGCGGATTTTTCCACGCGGTTTTCCCGCAGTACAAAATCTGCAGCATGTTACTTCTTTTGTGCGGTTTTCCATCTCCCCTGTCACCAAATCCGCAGGGGGAAAACCGCGATGGAAAACCGCACAAAAACTGCATGAAAACCGCGTGAAAAATGGAAGAAATCCGCAGGAAAAATGCAGGTCATTTGACCTGCGGTTTTCTTCCATTCTGCACGGAAAAATCCGCAGGGCTCAAAACTCTGTCTGCACTCAGCCTTATACATTAAAATACTTAGTTATAGTGCATACTTAATTAGGGGTGATGCTTGTGGAGCATTATCTTCCTTCGCTTGGTTTATTTACCAATCAGGGAAGAAATTTCGTTAGTATAACCCCTAATATAAAGCTGCAATCCACTTTTTTCCCTTCACCCATGACAGCACCACATGAGAGAGGGATCCGCCCCGCCAGGACAGGAACCTACTGAAACATAAGGGGCGGCACCTCTCCCCCGCTTCAGTTGGGTTCCTGTCCTGGAAAGGAATCCCTCTGACAGCGGCGGTGCCTGTCAGGATGAAAGACCCAGGGCCGTCCCGGAGTGTAGAGTCCGCAGGGCTGTCTTACCTGCGACGCCGGCCGTCGGCAGCTGGTAGCGCAGTCCCCGGGGTTTTGCCTGATTCGGGCCCCGGGTTCGTGCGGGCACGTCCTGATGTCCTCCCTTCGGAGGTTCCTCCACGTGCCGCCCTCCCCCTGCGCGCGCCCGTCCTTCGCCTGCATGCAGGGGAAGCCTGGGGCGGAGACCGGCGTCTGACGTCAGTGGCGCAGAGGATTCTGGGAGCGCGACCGCTGACGTCATCAGGACGCGACGGTCATAGCGCCGGGCGCGGCGCCGGCCAGGCGGCTGGCGGTCGCGGGGGGGAGGGGTAATGAGGGGCTCACTCACCGATAAAAGAGGGAGCAGAAGCGGCTGCAGGGGTGACAATGGCGTCTCAGGAGGATCGCTCACCGTCCCCATTGTCTCTGCCCCCATCGCAAGCTTCTGGTCGCAAAAAAAGCAGCAGCCGTCCAAGTCACCGATCGAGGGATTCCTCGAGGTCAAAAGAGCGCAGAGCGCATGCTCCTTCGCAGCCTCAGAGCCCGGTACCGGTCTTTCCTGGGTGGTGAGTGATCTCCGTGAAAGTTAGACAACTTTATAATAGGCCTTCCTATGTCTTTTTTTTTTCTCTCTCTCCTTCCCTTTACTTAGAGAGGCAAAAAAGCTATAAGCAAAAAGAAAAACAGAGAATGTGCAATATGCCGCAGCCCTTTAGCGAAAGATTGCCAAAAGGACTTATGTGTCAGCTGTATCCAGCGGACTATGGCTGAAGAGGTGCCGAGCCTGGCAACAAACCTTAGATCCATAATAAAATCTGAGGTACAGGGCTCGCTTAAAAAATTATTAAAAAAGAAGAGCAAGAGTAGGAAAGCCTCCCCGAGTTCCTCGTCAGGCTCCTCTTCTTCAGAGTATCAAGTGGAGCACGGGTCATCTTCATCCTCAGACAGTGATACGGGGGGCAGACCTTGCTTTCCAGTAGAAGATACGGACGCTCTCCTTAAAGCCATCAGGTCCACTATGGGCCTGCAGGAGGAGAAAATAGAGAGATCGCTGGAGGATGTAATGTTTGGCGGCCTGCAAGAAAGGAAGAAGCGTACCTTTCCGGTCAATGACAAGGTTCAGGCCCTAATCGAGAGAGAGTGGAAGAAACCGGAGAGGTCAGGTAGCCTTCCCTCCTCTTCAAAGCGAAGATACCCCTTTGAGGCTAAGGACACGGACGTCTGGGACAAGGTCCCAAAGATTGACGCGGCAGTGTCTAGGTCTTCTAAGAAGTCGGCCCTGCCCCTGGAGGATTCAGGGGTTTTGAGAGACCCCTTGGATAAAAAAGCGGACTCATACCTAAGGCACACTTGGGAGGCAGCGGCAGGGGGTCTGAAACCAGCAATAGCCGGCACCTGTACAGCCCGGTTATTAATGGTCTGGTTGAAACAACTTGAAGAAAAATTAGTCTCCAAAGTACCAAGAGAAAAAATATTAGGAGAAATGTACCTGCTACACGGAGCTGCCGCCTTCTTGGCTGACACCTCCGCCGACTCAATGAGGTTAACGGCAAGAGCAGCGGGGCTATCGAACGCCGCAAGACGGGCGTTATGGCTCAAAGGCTGCCCTGGGGACATTCAATCTAAAGCAAAATTATGCTCGTTACCATGTGATGGGCAGTTCCTGTTTGGAAAAAACCTGGATGACATCCTGGAGAAAGCCGGTGATAAAAAGAAGGGCTTCCCCAGATTCATGGGTGATCAAAGAAGACCGCCCTTTCGGAGGGGAAGGTTCAATTGAGGCCGTCCCCCGGGAGAGCGAAAAAGGTGGGACGACAAGAGAAAAAAAGAACCAGGGTTCATGTTTGGGGGAACTTCCTCAACCGCCAAAAAATCCCCGCAATGACACCAGCCCTCCGGTGGGGGGAAGATTGAGGTTCTTTTCCCAAGAATGGGAGAAAATATCGGCCAACAATTGGATTCTGAACATTATAAAGAATGGCCTAAAAATCCCCTTCTCCCAGCATCCAAGAGCTTCATTTGTGGTAACCCCCATCAGGAAGGAACCAGGAGAGCAGTTAGCCATAGAGACAGAAATCTTAGGACTGTTGGAGAAACGAGTTCTGATAGAGGTCCCAAAAGATCAAGAGAGAAGGGGGTTCTATTCTCCCCTCTTCCTAATAAAAAAACCCGATCTTTCCTTCAGAACAATAATAAATCTCAGGCGCCTCAATCAATGGATCATGAACCAAACATTCAAAATGGAATCAGTGACTTCGGCCATAAAGCTGTTACACCACAACTGCTTCATGGCCGTAATAGATTTGAAGGATGCCTATTACCATATCCCGATGCACCAAGAATACCAGAAATACCTGAGGGTAGCCCTATACATCCAGGGCGACCTCAGGCATTTTCAATTTACAGCTCTTCCGTTCGGCATCTCCATAGCGCCAAGGATTTTTACAAAAGTAATAGCAGAGATGACAGCTTTCCTTCGAATCCACAATGTGATTATGGTGCCTTACTTGGATGATTTTCTGGTCATTGGCAATTCAGAACATCACTGTGCACATCAGGTAGACAAGATAACAGAGACCCTGCAAAAACTGGGTTGGATGGTAAACTTAAAAAAATCAAAACTTCAACCCCTAAGGAAACAGACATTTCTAGGTTTTGTCTTGGACTCCGACCGACAAGTTTGTCTCTTGCCAGAGAAAAAACTAGAGAAGGTGAGAGAAATGACTCTTACGGTAATACAGCATCCTCACATGACCCTAAGAAAGGCAATGTCCCTGTTGGGCACGCTAACAGCCTGTATCCCAGCGGTCAACTGGGCACAGTTTCATACCCGACAACTGCAGGCAGAAATCTTGTCAGCCCAGAGACGTTTAAAAGGGTATTTAGAAGGGAAGCTGGAACTTTCCGAAAGGGGGAAAAACTCTCTCACTTGGTGGCTAGACAGCACAAATTTAGCAGTGGGGACTTTGTGGCACAGGCCCGTGTCCGATGTAATATTGACAGATGCAAGCTCCTCGGGATGGGGGGCACACCTGAGAGAACATATAGCCCAAGGGTCCTGGAGTCACATAGAGCAGAAGGCTTCCTCCAACTTAAGAGAGTTGAGAGCGATAAACAGAGCCCTAGATACATTCATTCCCATGTTACAGGGCCAAAACGTCCGAATTATGTCAGACAACAGGGTGGCAGTGGCGTATGTCAACCACCAGGGAGGGACAAGGTCAAACTCCCTAATGGACGAAGCCAAAAGAATCTTCCTCAAGGCAGAACAACATCTAACCTCCCTGAAGGCCCTACATATCAAAGGGACAGAAAATGTTCAAGCCGACTTTCTAAGCCGCAACAAGTTAAAACAGGGAGAGTGGGCCTTAAATCGGGTAATATTCCAAAGGATAGTACAGTTATGGGGGCAGCCGGTAATCGACCTCTTTGCCACCAAAAGCAACCGGCAAGTAAAGAGGTTCTGCTCATTGAACCCAGGGGAAAACCCGTGGGCAGTAGATGCTCTACAAATCCCGTGGTCGTTCAAACTGGGCTATGCCTTTCCCCCAGTAGCGTTAATCCCGGCAGTGATAAAAAAGATAAGAGACGAGCAAGCCAGAGTAATCCTCATAGCCCCGTTCTGGCCAAAAAGGCCGTGGTTTTCACTGCTACAAATGATGTCTCTCTCGGACCCGTGGGTACTGCCAGAAATTCCAGATTTATTAGCTCAGGGGCCGATATTCCACAAACAAGTCAAGGGGCTCCATCTGACGGCGTGGAATTTGAGAGGGCACTTTTGAGAGATAAAGGGTTTTCCCCGGGATTGGTGACTACTCTAATGAAAAGTAGAAAACCAATAACAACCAACATATATGGCAGGACGTGGAAGAAATTCCTACAATTCCTGGGAAAACCGTTAGGTCAAGAACCTCCAATCGAGTCCATCTTGGAGTTCTTGCAGGCAGGCCTAGAGCTAGGCCTGGCGGTAAATACCCTCAAAGTACAGGTTTCAGCGCTGGGGGCATTATACAATTGCAATATAGCGGCAAACAGATGGGTAGCCAGGTTTATAAAATCTTGCCACAGATCTAGGCCAATTTCATTACCGAAAATAGCTCCATGGGATCTAAATCTGGTACTGGAATCCCTTACGAAGGAGCCGTTTGAACCCTTACAGCAGATTTCAACTAAAAATCTCACCCTAAAAACCATCATTCTGGTAGCTCTAACGTCGGCACGTAGGGTTAGTGACTTGCAGGCCCTTTCAGTCAACCCGCCATATACACAAATATACCAGGATAGGGTGGTTATGAGAACAGACCCTGCTTACTTGCCGAAAGTAGTAACTAACTTTCACCGAAACCAAGAAATTGTCCTCCCTTCCTTTTGCGAGGATCCGAAAAACCCAGGGGAGGAAAAGTTTCATAGCCTAGACGTTAAAAGAGCCTTAGTAGAGTATATGTCTATAACCAGCCAGTGGAGGAGGTCCCAGTCCCTATTTGTAGCCTTCCAGGGTGCTAGGAAAGGTTATGGAGTGTCAAAGGGGACTATTGCCCGATGGATTAGGGAGGCCATTAGTGTAGCCTATTCAGTTAGTGACGTCCCGGTTCCTGACGGCATCAAGGCTCATTCCACCAGAGCCGTGGCGACCTCCTGGGCTGAGAAAGCAGAGATATCAATAGAGCAAATTTGTAAGGCCGCTACCTGGGCCTCACCCTCAACTTTCTTTAGACACTATAGACTAAATCTATCCTCCTCGGCTGACTTGACCTTTGGTAGAAGGGTGCTGCAAGCGGTGGTCCCTCCCTAAGGTGTCGAAGTCTCCAGAATCTCTCATGTGGTGCTGTCATGGGTGAAGGGAAAACCACCATGGTTACTTACCGGTAGCCGGTTTTTCCGGAACCCATGACAGCACCTGTATATTTCCCCCCCTTTTTTCACCGTTTGGGTGTGCACAATAGTCGGGTGTTTTTGTGTGATGTGGTGTTGGATAAATATGTAACTAACCGGGAAGTCCTCTCAAATGCTCTGTAATCCAACTGAAGCGGGGGAGAGGTGCCGCCCCTTATGTTTCAGTAGGTTCCTGTCCTGGCGGGGCGGATCCCTCTCTCATGTGGTGCTGTCATGGGTTCCGGAAAAACCGGCTACCGGTAAGTAACCATGGTGGTTTTTTTTTTGGGTATTGTTTGTGTTTGTCCAATTCCCAGGTCTATGCAAATATATCTGTTGTAGGATCTAATTCCGGTATGTCTCATAACTTTTTTCGGACCTTTTTGCTGCCCGTTACCTTGTTTACGTCGGCACAGTAGTTGGAGTGATGTTCACACTGCTCCAAACCTGGAAATTTCCATATATATTTTTTTTTTTTATTATTCTTTTTTTAATTTTTTTTTTTTTTTATTTATATTTTTTTTTTGGTACATTACATGTTCCTTCTGCGTCTTCAATACCAAATTTAACCAATTCTGCCATCAGTATTCCACTGTGTTCAGTGGGCACGTTTGCATAGTGTGATTGCGTGTCTGCGGGCTGATATCATTTTATATCTCTATTTCGCTATATAGTATCTATTGATATGGTACACAGTTTTGTATCAGTTGCGCTCATTTTGCATGTTTTATAATATCTACTTGTTGAGATTGTGATAATCAGTGCCGCGGAGCTTACATATGGGGATTTATTATATCATATGTCTCCCTTTGATGCTCTCTATTCATTTATAGGTATGCCTGCACACATGCTAAATTACAGGTTATATAGTAGAATCGTGTTTTTTTTTTTTTCTGCGCCTATGTGTCATTTATTACTGAGACCGCGCTTGCGCATTTGGTATTTACTGTGTTACACAACTTTTTTGGCCTAACCCGGAAATCAGTACATACTATCTGATTAGTGTTTTTTCTTTTTTTTGTCTGCACAGGCTTGATTTTTCTGGCCTGTTTCAATACTATCTCATTCAATCAGTGGATTTTAAATGGTATATTGTTTGTTCCCTTTGTGTTTGCAACACTAAATTTGACCTAATTCCGTTACCAGTATTATACTGTGTTCAGTTGGTGCGTTTAGCATAGTGCGATCTGACATTGCATATAGCCGTACACTCTGTAAGGGCTGCGTGTCCGCGGGCTGGGAGCGCTGTATATCGTTACTTGGCTATGGGTGCAGAGTCTGTATTAGTTGCGCTCATTTTTACACTTTGTGAAATTTCCATTTGTTGAGACTGTGATGATCAGTGCCACGGCGCCTACATATGGGGATGTATTATAGCATATGTTTCCCTCTGATGCACTTTACTCACTTATATGTCTAGGTATGCCCGCTTATATGCTAAATGGCATGGCACACAGTGGAATCGCGCTTATTTTATCTTGCGCCTACCGCGCTTGCGCATTTGGCATTCATTACGTCACACAACCTTTTTGTATTCCGTTACTTTGTTTGCACCGGCGCAGTGGGCGGAGTGATGTTCACACTGCTGCAAACCTGGAATTCACTATGTATCATGTGATGGGTCGCTCCTGTCTGCACCTGCGCAGTGTGTAGTGTGTCGTCACACTGCTCCAAACCCGGAAATAACCTGTGAGTCATGGATCATTCTCTTTCCTCTGGTGTGCATATGTATCCAGGCCTCCATTGCAGCTAATTAGGTACGTGGCTGCCGCTGCCGCACATATGGACTGAGTGTTTAGCATATTTAAACAAGTGTAACAGACTGACCCTCTAGCCCCTGATGAAGCCACCTTTTGGTGTGCGACACGCGTAGGGCACTCCACAAGCTCCCCCTTTGTAAGTGGCATTATATAGGGACTATGCAGGCAGGATTTAATCTTGGTCATTTTAGCCTCTTGGCTACACCATGATTGCTATACTTTTCATCCATGCTCAGTACCCTATGTTGTTTATTCTCAGGGCTCAGTTGCTTACATTTGTTATTACTTGCATTCATTATTGTACCATAGTCTATTTGGATGGATTATTCAATGGATGATTATGTTTAGTATTACATCTCTGAACATTTCTTCATTGCAGGCATGCTATTGTATGTGATATATTCTAGAGCCTTTTTTTATGTATGTCCACTTACTGCAGGGAGCTCTTTGGTCTTTATTATAAGCCTTTGTGATAGTTTCATGTCATTGTATGACTTTTTAAATATTTTTACATGGATGTTGTCTTTTTGTTACCAATAAAATTTGTAATTTTGCAGTGATCCCTGCATTTTGGTCAGTAACTTTTTCTCCATTTTCTCAGGTAATGACTTGCACATTACATTGAAGCTTTTTTTATTACGACCGTATTGCAGCATTATTTTTTTGTGTGATGGCTCTATACAATAGCAGAATACTGATATATATATATATATATATATATATATATATATATATATTAGCTGAAGAGCCTGGCGCTGCCCGGGCATAGTAAGTAACTGTGGTTAGTTATAGAAAATTATAATTATCCTCCATCCCATAGTCCCGTGCCCATATATCCATCATACATATCCTCCATCCCATAGTCCCGTGCCCATATACCCATCACACATCCTCCATCCCATAGTCCCATGCCCATATACCCATCATACATATTCTTCATCCCATAGTCCCATGCCCATATACCCATCATACATATCCTCCATCCTATAGTCCAGTGCCCATATACCCATCACACATCCTCCATCCCATAGTCCCGTGCCCATATACATATCTGCCATCCCATAGTCCTATGCCCATATACCCGTCAAACATATCCTCTATCCCATAGTCCAGTGCCCATATACCCATCACACATCCTCCATCCCATAGTCCCGTGCCCATATACATATCCGCCATCCCATAGTCCCGTGCCCATATACCCGTCATACATATCCTCCATCCCATAGTCCAGTGCCCATATACCCATCACACATCCTCCATCCCATAGTCCCGTGCCCATATACCCATCATACATCCTCCATCCCATAGTCAAGTGCCCATATACCCATCATACATATTCTCCATCCCATAGTCCCATGCCCATATACCCATCATACATATCCTCCATCCCATAGTCCCGTGCCCATATACCCATCATACATATCCGCTATCTCATAGTCCCATGCCTATATACCGTCATACATATCCTCCATCCCATAGTCCAGTGCCCATACACCCATCACACATCCTCCATCCCATAGTCCTGTGCCCATATACCCGTCATACATATCCTCCATCCCATAGTCCAGTGCCCATATACCCATCACACATCCTCCATCCCATAGGCCCGTGCCCATACACCCATCACACATCCTCCATCCCATAGTCCAGTGCCCATATACCCATCATACATATCCTCCATCCCATAGTCCAGTGCCCATATACCCATCACACATCCTCCATCCCATAGTCCCGTGCCCATATACCCATCATACATATCCGCCATCCCATAGTCCCGTGCCCATATACCCATCACACATCCTCCATCCCATAGTCCCGTGCCCATATACCCATCACACATCCTCCATCCCATAGTCCCGTGCCCATATACCCATCATACATATCCTCCATCCCATAGTCCCATGCCCATATACCCATCACACATCCTCCATCTCATAGTCCCGTGCTCATATACCCATCACACATCCTTCATCCCATAGTCCCGTGCCCATATACCCATCATACATATCCTCCATCCCATAGTCCCGTGCCCATATACCCATCACACATCCTCCATCTCATAATCCCGTGCCCATATACCCATCACACATCCTCCATCCCATAGTCCCGTGCCCATATACCCATCATACATATCCTCCATCCCATAGTCCCATGCCCATATACCCATCACACATCCTCCATCTCATAGTCCCGTGCTCATATACCCATCACACATCCTTCATCCCATAGTCCCGTGCCCATATACCCATCATACATATCCTCCATCCCATAGTCCCGTGCCCATATACCCATCACACATCCTCCATCCCATAGTCCCGTGCCCATATACCCATCACACATCCCCCATCCCATAGTCCCGTGCCCATATACCCATCATACACATCCTCCATCCCATAGTCCCGTGCCCATATACCCATCATACACATCCTCCATCCCATAGTCCGGTGCCCATATACCCATCACACATCCTCCATCTTATAGTCAACCATTGTGACATCATAATGAGTGGCGGGGCTTGATACACACTTTTTCCCCCAGTATGTAGATAGGGGCAAAATTGTTTGGTGAATTGGAACGCGCGGGGTTAAAATTTCGCCTCACAACATAGCTTAGGACGCTCTCGGGGTCCAGACGTGTGACTGTGCCAAATTTTGTGGCTGTAGCTGCGACGGTGCGGATGCCTATCCCGGACATACACACATACACACACACTTTGAGCTTTATATATTAGATATACAGGAGGAGGAGATGTGTGTATATATATATCATATACAGGAGGAGGTGTGTATATATATATCATATACAGGAGGAGGTGTGTATATATATATCATATACAGGAGGAGGTGTGTATATATATCATACAGGAGGAGGAGGTGTGTATATATATATCATATACAGGAGGAGGTGTATATATATCATATACAGGAGGAGGAGGTGTGTATATATATATATATCATATACAGGAGGAGGTGTGTATATATATATATATCATATACAGGAGGAGGTGTGTATATATATATCATATACAGGAGGAGGTGTGTATATATATCATACAGGAGGAGGAGGTGTGTATATATATATCATATACAGGAGGAGGTGTATATATATCATATACAGGAGAAGGAGGTGTGTATATATATATATATATCATATACAGGAGGAGGTGTGTATATATATATATCATATACAGGAGGAGGTGTGTATATATATCATACAGGAGGAGGAGGTGTGTATATATATATCATATACAGGAGGAGGTGTATATATATCATATACAGGAGGAGGAGGTGTGTGTATATATATATATATATATCATATACAGGAGGAGGTGTGTATATACACTCACTGGCCACTTTATTAGGTACACCTGTCCAACTGTGTGTTAAGACTTAATTTCTAATCAGCCAATCACATGGCGGCAACTCAGTGCATTTAGGCATGTAGACATGGTCAAGACAATCTCCTGCAGTTCAAACCGAGCATCAGTATGGGGAAGAAAGGTGATTTGAGTGCCTTTGAACGTGGCATGATTGTTGGTGCCAGAAGGGCTGGTCTGAGAATTTCAGAAACTGCTGATCTACTGGGATTTTCACGCACAACCATCTCTAGGGTTTACAGAGAATGGTCCGAAAAAGAAAAAAAATCCAGTGAGCGGCAGTTCTGTGGCCGGAAATGCCATGTTGATGCCAGAGGTCAGAGGAGAATGGGCAGACTGGTTCGAGCTGATAGAAAGGCAACAGTGACTCAAATTGCCACCCATTACAACCAAGGTAGGCAGAAGAGCATCTCTGAACGCACAGTGCGTCGAACTTTGAGGCAGATGGGCTACAGCAGCAGAAGACCACACTGGGTACCACTCCTCTCAGCTAAGAACAGGAAACTGAGGCTACAATTTGCACAAGCTCATCGAAATTGGACAGTAGAAGATTGGAAAAACGTTGCCTGGTCTGATGAGTCTCGATTTCTGCTGCGACATTCGGATGGTAGGGTCAGAATTTGGCGTAAACAACATGAAAGCATGGATCCATCCTGCCTTGTATCAACGGTTCAGGCTGGTGGTGGTGGTGTCATGGTGTGGGGAATTTTTTCTGGGCACTCTTTGGGCCCCTTGGTACCAATTGAGCATCGTTGCAATGCCACAGCCTACCTGAGTATTGTTGCTGACCATGTCCATCCCTTTATGACCACAATGTACCCAACATCTGATGGCTACTTTCAGCAGGATAATGCGCCATGTCATAAAGCTCGAATCATCTCAGATTGGTTTCTTGACCATGACAATGAGTTCACTGTACTCAAATGGCCTCCTCAGTCACCAGATCTCAATCCAATAGAGCATCTTTGGGATGTGGTGGAACGGGAGATTCGCATCAGGGATGTGCAGCCGACAAATCTGCGCCAACTGTGTGATGCCATCATGTCAATATGGTCCAAAATCTCTGAGGAATGCTTCCAGCACCTTGTTGAATCTCTGCCACGAAGAATTGAGGCAGTTCTGAAGGCAAAAGGGGGTCCAACCCCTTACTAGCATGGTGTACCTAATAAAGTGGCCAGTGAGTGTATATATATATATATATATCA